>NW_027397066.1:113425318-113466816 GCF_003265705.2 Callorhinus ursinus | reverse complement strand
TTAGCCCGGTGATGGGTATTAAAGAGGGCACATACTGCATGGAGCACTGGGTGTTATACGCAAACAATGAATCATGGAACTACATCAAAAAGTAATGATGTAATACATGGTGATTAACATAACATAATAAAAAAAAGAAGCCACTCTTAGTGTCTTATATTTGATTTATTTCCTATTGAAGAGAACCAGATAACTTTATATATATCACAAAACAGTGCAACTTAAAGAAATAAAAATGCAAAATTCATTGTACATCCTGATTAAGGTAAAACAATAAAATATTTTGTGTCATTTATATTAAGTGTGATTGAGACTTTCAAGTGGTTACTTGAGATTCTAACATGAAGAATCTAATAAAAAATGGGAGGAAAATGGAACAAAAATCTCATTTTTCCCCTTACTTATAGAAAGCAGGTCAAATTTAAAAACATTGTATCTTCATTCTTTTGTGCATTTATTAAAAATGTATTAAAGTATTTTATATATGAGTAATGCATTCTGTACTACTGATAGAAGGATAAGAAATCTTTATCTTTATTCTGAAAGGAAACATGATAAACATAATAGCTAATATTCACTGAATATTCTTGAGAAACTTACATGTATTAACTAATTTGCTATTCACAAGAGCACTATACTGCTGAGGAAATTTACCCTTGTCACATAAAAGGGTCAGAAGCAAGATTCTAAACCATGTAGTCTGGTTGCAGAGCCCTTCATCTAATCATTTCATGACCTTAGTAGTAGGTGATTACTGAGTGTACAATGTGTTACAGTTCATGTAGAAGGAGCACCTAATCACAATGAAGCATCAAAAACAGTCTCCAATATTAAGAGATGCTGAGTAAACTAAAATTTGAAAGTTCAGAAGTTAACAATCCATAAAGAGCTCTGGATAGAATATATTTACATGAATCTTAAGATGGTTTACTATACTGGGGACATGAGATAGAGAAGAACTAATATGTAAAGGGTCCTGCATAAAAGAGGTTCACGTCTGTTTGTTTTTTTCTGGAAGAGTTGGACAACCTAAACTTTCTTGTTGTTGTTGTTTTGCTTACTTTGTGGCAAATATTACCACTGTTCACATTCATTAATACCCATTTCCAATCTATTACTGGGAATATGAAAAGATAAATAACCCCCACTGACTTGAGGTTAAGCATGACAATATGACTTGCTTTGGATAACCAAACATATGCTGGAATGATATGTGTCCCTTCCAAGTGAAAACATAACTGCCAGTGCCCAACTCTTCACCAACTCTTCCTTTGTGTCTTTGATGGTGAAGAAACATTTTAATAAGGAGGTCCAATGTTGAGTTATCACATGGAGTACCTTTGAACCCACAGTGGACTTTGAATAAATAAATCATAAATGTTTTTTAAATCACCAATATTTGGGGATTTTCTGTTATGATGACATAATTTTGCCTATGCCAACAACCACAGTTCTAGTTCAGATTAACTGCGACATTAGACTTCCTTCAAAGTATCAGCTCTTAGTTTGGGTCAGAGTTCCCATGGTCATAGCTTCACCAATGTATCTAAGTATTGACTTAACACAGATATATATGTCAACAATAGTCCACATTGGCAAAAATAACTTATCTTTCCTAATCTGTGCCAGGGATTATAGCAATTATTTTATTTTATTTTATTTATTTATTTTATTTTATTTTTTAAAAGATTTTATTTATTTATTTGACAGAGAGAGACATGGCAGGAGAAGGAACACAAGCAAGGGGAGTGAGAGAGGGTGAAGCAGGCTTCCCACTGAGCAGGGAGCCTGACGTGGGGCTCCATCCCAGGACCCCAGGATCATGGCCTGAGCCTAAGGCAGATGCTTAATGACTGAGCCAACCAGGTGTTCTGATAATGATTATTTTAATGAACTATTATTATATCGAGGCCATTGAAAAAAAAATCAAGAATCTGAAATAATTGAGATGCAGAGCTCACAAAGAAAGAAACATAGTGTATCAGTCAGGATTCTCCAGAAAAACAGAAATAGGAAGTAGAAGGGTGGATGGTTGGATGGATGGATAAATAGATGATAGATGATAGATAGATAGATAGATAGATAGATAGATAGATAGATAGACAGATGATAGATAGATAGATAGATAATTATTTAAAGAAATGTCTCACACAATTGTGGAAGCTGTTAAGTCCAAAATCTGTGTGGCAGCATAGCCATGTGAAAAAACAAATAAGAGTTGATGCTCTTAAGGCCTTCAAGTAATTAGAAGATACTCATCCACATTATGAAGGGTAGTCTGCTTTACTTAAAACCTACTGATTACAAAAGTCCATCTATCTATAAAATAACTTCATTCAAACATCTACACTAGACTTTGACCAAACAACAGGCACCATAGCCTAGCCAAGTTGATACATAAAATTAACCATCGCACATAGTATCTCTTCCATTTCCTTATCCCATTCTTTCCTTTAAATCCACACTATATATTATAGTCCAATCTCTCAATTGAATCAAAATGCTATAAATGCTTAAGAACAACCTCATTATTAGCATTTTAAAATCATTAATATCATAAATGATACAGTATTTACAGTATACAATTATATATAAATGATAATATTACTTTTGTATCTACACTCATAAGAGATATGTGCCTATTGTTTTCTTTTTTTTCAAGAATTTATTTATTTTTTTGTCAGAGAGAGAGTGTGCGAGCACAAGCAGAGGGAACAGCAGGTAGAGGGAGAAGCAGGCTCCCTTCCAAACAAGGAGCCCCATACGGGATCGGATCCCAGGACCGTGACCTGATCTGAAGGCAGACGCTTAACCAACTGAACCACCAAGGCATCACAATGCTTATTGTTTTCTTTTCTGGGAATGGCTTTGTCTGTTTTGCGCATCATGATAATGTTGGTTTCTTAGAATGAAATGGAAAGTATTCTATTCTCACTGACTTTCTGGATTATTTTGTGTAGAATTGATAATATTTCTTTTTTAAATGTATGTTAAAACTTACCATGGAAGCCATCTGTTCCTGGAGTTTTCTTTGTTGAAAGTTTTTTAACTATAAACTCAAGTTCTTTCATATTTATTGTGCTCTTCAGGTAGTCTGTTTTTGTTTGTTTGTTTGTTGTTTGTTTGTTTTCCTTGAGTGAAATATGGTAATTTGTGTTTTTCAAGGAATTCATATATTTCATCTAAATTTTTGAGTTTATTGACATAAAGGTGTTCATAATATTTACTTATCTTTTATTATCTACATAATCTGTAGTGATGTCCTAATATTAGTCCCTTGAGTCTTCTATTTTTTTCTCATAAGTGCTAGGATTTTAAAAATACTCTTTTTCTCCAAGGATTAGCTTTTGATTTCATTGATTTTCACTATTTTTTTTTTTCAGTTGATTTCTGCTTTGGTCTTTATTAGTTCCTTTCTTCTGACTACTTTGTGTTTAACTGGCTCTTCTTTTTCTGATTTCTTGATTTGTTTCCTTTTCCTTTTTTTAATATACACATATAAGTCTATGTAATTACCCCAAATATTGTTTTAGTGGCATCTCACAAATTTATATATGTTGAGCATTCAATTCAGTTTCTGTTTGAATTTTTCTTTGTCCTACAGCTTACTTAAAAAAGTGTATGAGTTTTCCAAATATTTGATATTTCTCTTAATGACTTGTAATTTAATTTCATTGTGGTCAGAGAACATAGTTTGTATTACTTAAAATCTATTAAATTTTTTGAGACATTTTTATGTTCCAGGGTATGATCTATCTTGATAAATGTCAGGGTTGGTTTTGACTGATTGATTTTTCTTTTTTTTCTTTTTTTCTTTTTTTTTCTTTTTCTTTTTATTACAGGTTGTATATCCCTGCTTTTTTGCAATCTTGGTAATCACTAATGTGGTTCCAGACATGTGAATTTTACCTTCTGGGCTGCTGGCTATTTTTGTATTCCTATAGATACTCTTAAAATTCTTCTGATACACAATTAAGGTGCTCAGTAACCATTTGGTCTGTGTCTTGCTTTTAAGATTTTTTACACAGAACGTTCTAGGACTAATTATTTTAGACTTCTGGGGAAAGGCCTTTATGAGTACCCTACAAATTCAGTTATTAAGAGACATCTTAGTCTACATCTCTCTCAGCTAAAGAAGACAGTAAAGAATATGAACTATTTTGAAAATTCTGTGTATTTAGGCACTCAAATTCTGTTGAGGGAAGGTATTGAAAAATATAACAGATGATTCCTTAGGTTTCTAGAGCACCTTATGAAACCAGAGTGAAATATTCATTTGACAAGTGTCTGTTCCGCAGCACTTCAGTAAATTTGATGGGAAAGTGATGTCAGAGCAAAGACTGAGCCCAATCTGGATTCCTACCTTCCTTCACTTGCTCTATCCTACAAAATTTAGGGAACTAAGTATATTTGGGGTTGAAGAGTATACTTTCAGCAGTTTGTCAATGACTACTCCATTATTGTCAGAACTCTCTGCAAAATTTTTTGGAAGTTTTATTTATATATTTATTTGAGAGAGAGAGAGTGAGTAGGGGAGGAGCAGAGGGAGAAGGACAAGCAAACTTTATGCTGAGCATGGAGTCCAGCTTGTGGCTTGATCTCAAGACCCTGAGATCATGATCTGAGCTGAAATCAAGAATTGGGCGCTTAACTGACTACACAGGTGCTCCCAGAACTCTGCACTATTACTCATGGCTGTTGTAAAACTTTACACGAGCAAGCTCATGGCCACAGCCTACAGTGCCAACAGTGGCTTAAAGACCATGACTCATTCATTTGTTTAGAAACAGTGGTGTCAAGCCTATATGTAAATTTTAAGAACATTGGTGATCTGACAACTCGATGTTAATCTTTTAAATTCACCCCTGAATTAACATTATTTAACAAAATAGAGCAGATTTGGCAGACTGTTACCATTATATTAGTGGTATATTTAAGAAACTTCCAAGAAAAATATGTAATTCATTACTTGAAGCCTGATAACATGGCTATTCTGGTTACTGTTGCTGTATAAAAGAATTTCCCTAAAAATAAGTGCTTAGAACAGTCATTTATATTGCTAATGATTTTGTGGATGAGGATTTAGAAAGATCTCAGCAGGGATCTAATCATTAGCAGACTAGAGAGGAACTGGATATCCAATTTGGCTCACTCGCATGGCAGGAATTTGATAATGGCTATTGACTGCTATACGTGGCTCATCCAATATTTCAGTCTTAGGGGAGCTAGACTTTATCATGACAGCTACCTTCCCCCAGAGCAAACACCCTTAGAGAACCAAATGGAAGCAGCAGTGGCCTTCTCTAACCTAGACTTGGAGTTTCATGCCATCACTCAGCCATACTCTATTGGTCAAAGTCACAAGACCTGCCAAGGGGAGGGAACTGGATTTCAAGTTTCGATATAAGAAGGGGAATGTAACAATGTGATCATTGTTAAAAAGAAAAGAGAAGCACATGAGATTGGTGAAAAAACTGTGGCTCTCTTTATGGCTACAATGAGCTAATTTTATCATTTTTGCCCTAAAAATGACAACAAATCATTATTCATTAATTGGTACAGGTACAGTATCCCACAAACAGCTTATATAACAGGTAGTAATGTCATCGAAATACCAACCCATAGCTCCATATAAATTGTATAATAAGTCTGGATGCAGGAAAGGAAACAGATATTAGGTTAATTAGGAGTAGTTCTTCTGGCTAAATATATTAATGCACAGAAGGTAAAAAAACAAACAAATTAATTAAATACTTGTATCTAAAGCATATGGAAGCAAACATTGCTCATAAAAGTGGACAATTTAAACCATTTGCATCCTTAATAACTAATACCTACCTAGCTTGCATTTTTCTATTTATTCATAACCTCTAAGTTTAAAATAACAGAATCTTGAAACCTAATGATGGATCAAACTATTTAGCTCACTGAACCCAGGCACATATCTCAATTGAAATATGAAAGTTTCCATTGTGGAAGAGGTGAGATGGAAAATGTAGTCTATTTATGGATTATCTGCTGGGATCTAGTCCTATTAAGGGGACATTTTTGAGTTTTGCCTAATGAGGTAAATATATTAAGAATTTAAAATATGTGAACTACTCCTTATCATCCTTCAAGGGATCTTGACTAATTTAAAAAAAAAAATTAAAACATAATGGGAACTCTTTGTCAGAAGTAGAAAAGACAGAAGAACAAGTGCTATTTCCTATTAGATGAACAAATGTGTCCTAGAAGAACACAGGTTTATCTGTCTGGATATCCCTCGCCAACTATTTTGGAGAAATCATCAGTGGGAAGATGATAATTTTCTACAGAAATGAAATTAAAAAAATATAGCAATGCCTGAAAATTCAATCTAGGCTAGGACTCACCTAAGAATTTAAAAGTATATTTTTATATATGGTTGATATATATTTCTCAATATAACCTTATGAGATAGGTACTACTATGACTATTTTTTTTTAACTATGACTATTTTACAAATTAGAAAAGTAAAGCCCAGAGAGTTTAAGCAGTTTTCCCTTATGTACAGGTTTCATGTACGTGGGAATTCAGTACATGAAAACCAGCAGTGTGTCTACAGAACATCCCAAGTGACTTGTCACTAGTAGCCACAGCATTCCCACACCCCTCTCCCTCTTGTTAAACTTTTACATAAACCTCAGCTTCTACTTTTAGTTATGCTTTATTTAGATACAAAATTTCTTAGTTTTCAATTAACTGAACTATAGTCATATCAGAACACAAATATTTAAGTTGAGGACATACAGGAAAAAAATTTATTGCACTATGTTTTTGCATATAGGAATTTTATTGGGAAAGAGGTGTTTTTTAGTACTTAATGGAAAATGCATTGCATTACAAAGTTAAAATTTGTACAACACCTCTGTCTTACCATATGTAAGGGGGATATTGTTCCACATTATTTTATCTCACATTTATTGTGGGTCATAGTCTGCATACATACCCTTTAGATGCGATTGATATAAGAGCCTCTAGACTATTGGAGCAGTTGTAAGAAGATAAATTTAAGACCAGTTCTCTAGATACCAGGTTTATACCACGGAATGGAGGGGCAAAAAACACTACACTTTGAATCTTGGAGACTATCAGGTTAGACTCAGCTGGAAGCAGATAGTAACATGTTAGGATTTAGAATGTTTATTAGGGAATGCTCTTTGGATCAACATCTGTGGTTAAAAATGGATTGGTTAGAGAAAGAAGTTGATGTGTGATGCCATGTCAGTGACTGACCTAACACAGGACTTGGGAGCTAGAATGACCCTTCAAAGCTATCCAAAATTGAGGCAGGAGGTGCAGCCTTCATAACCATACTCACCTCTTAATTCCCTGGAATCCATGGTTATCGAATTTGGGCTGCCCCAGGAAGGGAACATGAGTTTGGGCTAGATAATTCTCTTCAGTCAAGGCAAACCCCAAAGCAAGCTGATGATTGAATTCTGTCTGCCAATAGCACTTGGATAAATAAGTCTTTCATACCTGAAGGAAAATCTGGGCAGCCTATCACAGAATAACCTCAGAAAGCAATGATTAGGAGAGCAAAGAAGACAGGAAGTCAGACTTCAATAGGGACACCATGAGACACAGGCCAGTGGAAAACAAGAACTTTTCATCAGTCCTTGGGGACTGGAGCCAAAGTTCCTATAAATGGAATGGTAATGTGGAAAGTAAAGGAGACAAATAAACTGTAAGATCCACAACATTAATGTCCCAACTACAGAGTTTCAAGGTAAAACAATTAAGTAGTATTAGCTCGACTAAAATTTGGTAGCTCTGCCAGTGTGTCACCACAAAATGGAGAGACACCTGAGCCTTGAAATGTATACTGCTTGAGCAATGTCAAATTGAATACAAGTCTATAGTGTTTTCCAATAATTTTTGGTTATTCTTAAGAGTTACACAAAGCAGGAAAGGACCTGTTAAATGAGGTTTATCATCCCTCAAAAAATGACAGCCAAGTAGTACAATGAACAAGGGACTCTGTTTTAGGTTTTCCTAAGTTTACTGTAAATAAATGTGAAATTCTAATGGCTATCCTTGAAATTTTACCTATTTTTGTCATAAAAATGACTATGGGAACAAACAAGTGTTGTCATTTGAAGATTATTAAAAAGAGTATAGATTTAGGTATTAATTATTAACCAAGAAAAACCATCATAAAATGTCATTTAAAATGACCTTACTGAATTTGACTTAAGAGTAATAGTTAGATATATCTCTTTTAATTCAAGGTTATGTGAATTTCTTTCAATACAACACTGCTACAGAAAAAAGACAGAATATTCATTTATCTTTTGTTTCCACACAATAGGAAATATTATTCAATTACAGATCTTTTGATTAAATGACTAAAATAAAATACTGCCTTAATCAAACATAAAATATTTGAAAGAAAAATGAAGACTTCTTATTTATAATAAAATTACTTTTTTGCTTGTATTCTAATTTAATGTGAAGAGATGTTTCATTGTCTTCAGATTAGAAATTATTGGATTTCAGATTTTATATGAATGGGAATAAACTACATTACCAAATTGAAGGTCATCAGTCTCTTTCTTGGTCTTTGGAAACTTAGCAGTATCAAATTTGGAAATTTTTAACTCAAACATTCTCTTAATTTGTAGTTTTTAAATAATGATCATTTTTCATTTAGTAATTTTAATAGTTCCCAGATAATTTTAGGACTTAGTTTACTGTTCTTTGAATGTTTCCTTCTGTCCCAAATATTAAAGGATTTTTGAAATGTAAAAATTCTGTTTAGAATGTATTTTAGTGTATTATTTCTCATAATACATGAGGGAAATATGGGGGATTTCTCTATGACATAAACAATTATATCACTAAATTCTTATATGATGATACTTTTAGTACATTTTTTAGTACATTGTATATTTCTTTCAAATGTGATACCAAAACCATGAAAATAAATGTTAAAAAGAAGGTTGGACTGGAGTGTGCTGTGAATTTTATTTATAATTAGGCATCATGGTAATAGAAAATACCAAATCACAAGTACATTTATTTTATTGTATTTTTTTACAAGTACATTTATTTTAAAAATTAAGTTTAATACAATATCCTGTGATATATTAAGAAGCTTAAATATTTAAAGTACCATTTTGAAGGATATATGGATCTGGAAATAATACAATTTAATTGCGAGAATGAAAAGTGAGTGGACACTCTGTATTTTCCTCTGAATTAAAAAAAAAAACCTTCCCTAATTAACCTAATCTTTCTTTCCCTTTGATTACACAGTTAGATCTTAGAAAAAAGATTTAAAATTGGGGTTTGCTCTGGGTTTTCTAGTTATGTGCCCTTTTCTCTGTGAGTGCTTTGGAGATGCAAATTAACAGTGGGGCGAGGCCTCCACTTTCACCCTTTAAACAGAAGAAACTCCTCTTACGTATTTTTAATAACATGAAATACTGAGTGTAATTTCATTTGAAAAAAGGTCTCTAATGTTGGCAGGAAGAAGCCAACTATGTGATTCATTTGGCTTGCAGAACAACAGACTGATTCAGAGATGTTTCTTAGAAATAGGAGAAATCTTCAGTGATCTCACTCAGCCATTTCCACTCATGAATAGCCATCGGATTCAATGGAAAATCTTCATGAAAAGATAGATATCACAGGCCACTTCTTAGACATCATAGCTCAGTAAGTTTCAATTTGGGACTAGGGAATTGAAATTTTTTGAGAGCTTGTTTAATGAATTTTGGTCAATCACACTGGAAATAATTGAGCCAGGCTTGTCCCAGGTTTTAAAGATGAGACAATTAACGATCAGATGAGTACTATCTAGGTAGATGTCTCCTGCCCTCAAGCCAATGTTACCTACTTTAGAATTTTCTCTTCATATTTGATTATAGAACACATGAAAGTATATATTAGTTTTTCCAAGTTAGATGCTTCAGTATTGCCAGATAGAGATTTTATAAATTAGTTTTATATTAAACATTCTTGATTTGCATCTAGGGCAAGAGCACCATCCAGTTTTTTAACTCATAGACAAGTGCCTTCAGGGTTCTGATGACACTCCAGGATTTGGTCATCTTCTTTCTCCTGTTGCTATTTATTGGCATCAACTTTTATAAGAAAAGGTAAAATCTGGAGAGAGAAGATAGATGTAGGTTTCTAAAAGATCAAGGCATATAAACTTAAAACACCTGTCATTTATTATATCCTTTTATAGATTTTCAAATGTGTTTATATTCAGTATTGCATTTTTCCAGAACAATTCTATGAAGTATATTGATGCTAAGTTAAAGGGTACAATACCCAAAGGAGTGTGTGTATGTGTGTGTGTGTAAGATGTGTGTGTGTGTGTATGGAAAGATAATATGTTCTTATAGATATTATCTCATAGGAAGATTAGAAGTTACTCTTTTGTGTTATGACAAAGAGCATTTTAAAAAATGATTGTGCGTTACCAAGGAATCAGAGGTTTATTCCTTCAACTTAGAAAGAGACCACACCTAAATTATATCACAGGATGGAAGATTTCACACCCCTGGCTAGAGAAATCACAGCTATCTAGATGATGGGAACCTGTTTTTCAGACACTTTTTTTTTTTTTTTTTTTTTTTTTTTTTATATACAGTTGGGACTTAAGCTCGAAATGCCTGGTACTTAAGAAGTTTTTTTTTTTTTTTTTTCTCTTACTGGGATTGCTTTCATACATATAGATGAAGGAAGTAAAAAGAAAAATATTATTCATCCATAGGAATGGAAAACCCACTGTATGTCCAACAGACTGCACATGCATTGACATTCCACTCAGTGGGATAATGAATGAACTGGCAACCATATGCCTCTTCTTCTTGGTGACTCTTTCATGCCAAGTGCATTCCTTAATCCATTCCCAATGACATGGCTAAGTTCACCCAAACACCATTATAAGACAGTTGCCTCCCCAAAGGAATCACCCCACCTAGAGAGTCATATTTAACTTCCTCATTTTTTAGTACTAGACCAGAGGGAAAAAAAAGACTTGAACTTTCAGAAGAACAAAATGCCACATGGAAATTCTCTTTTCCTGAATTCAGTTCATAGTCTCCCACCTGTTCCTATGCAGCAAGCTATTTTAACAGCTATAATTAGGTTTTCCTTTTTCAGTCCTTTGGAAAATCTGACACTTTTTTACAAGAAAAAAAAATCTACCTTTTTATACTAGCAAATGGCAGCAAAACAGATTTGAGTCAGAATCAGAAGATGGTTCTCTGTCGAAGTTCAGTTGTTTCAGAATGGGAGTGGATATTTGAATGGTATTGTAGATAAGAGTGGGGAGTTCAGTGCACTCTGTTTTCCGAACATCTAGGTTGTGATAACAACAACTTCTTTATTTAATAATTTCCTTCTAATAATACTGAAGAACCATGGCACCTTTCTCAATTGATCATTAAATTTTTCCCAAAGTTAATATAAACCTCCTTTTTAAATGAATTAATGTATTGGCCTTAAATTCTGCAGTGTCACTATTTAATTTTCATTGTTCTTTGCAAATACTGAAAATAAATACCATTGCTTGTTATTTAAACAAATCAGATTGTTGGACTTTGGGGGCAGTGGTTAACAAGCAAATGGTAGAGGACACATCATTTTTACTCTTGTGAGTATGCATGGATTAACTTTGCAAGCTCTGTCTTTAGCCACCTCTATGTCCATAGGCCTCCATGGACACAAGCCAAGCAGTTTTCTTTCAAATATGTGAACTAAGGACAATTTGGTACACAGGCTTATTATCTTTCCAGTTTTCTGGGTTTATCAGAGTCAGGAAACTCTCCACGATCTACACACCTATTACAGGGCAGCCCCTCTTACAGGATCCTTTGTGGGTTCCTGTAACATGCTGCATTAGAGAACTAAGAAAAGCAGTCTGAATTCCAGGGTGCAAGTTAACAGAAGCCTTTTCAATTGTTCTCATTGAATAACACAGGGTAAAACTGATTTTCCTTATCTCCCCTGAGATCCCGAGAGAATTCAGGTCCTGGTTCACCTTCTAAAATCCAGTAGCTATTTCATATTTCTGTTCTGTTGAAGTTGCAGATAAATTAGGCAATTTAACATTAATGTCAACATTAGAACATTTGGTTGCAATCCTGCTATCTTGGCCATTAATTTGATATAAATTTGGTGAAATCACTGAATGTCCCTGACAGTCTGTTCATGTCTAAAACGAGAGAACTGAATATTATTTATTATTGACTAAAAGTCCACTTTAGATCTAATATTATTATTGAAGTCAACTTTAAATTTAATATTACTCATATCTTAACAATCCATCAACCATGTTACAGGTTCAGCCCATCCGCATTTCCCTTCCATAATTCTAACAGTATCTTAATGCTCACCTGCTCTAACTTCCTCCCATTCCACACTGTTATTTACAGTGAGGTCAGAAATATTTCTATAAAGCAAGAAATATTTCTATATTCTTCTATAAAATAAAGAAATATTTCTATAAATCATGTCATTTTTCCTTTAAAATATTTTCTAAGTTATTAGTATAAGTTTCAATCTTCAGATGTAATCAATCTCAAAATTCTTTATTACTCAATGCCTGATTATACATATAAATGCTGACCTGCTTCACATTGCTCAGTCATTACATCACATTTTGTCCCTTGCTTATGGTCCTTGAGGAGGCTCCTGATTATATTCAGAATGTTTCTGCCCTCCACCTATCATTTGCCTGTTACACTTCCTTCAAGATTCAGCTCAATGATTGTCCCCTGTTGGGAATAACAAACATCTCTAAAACCTTCCATCCGAGTGGGAGCTTAGTTACTTTGTTATACATTTATAGAGTACTTAATTTTTTAATTTGGTTACTACCATTAGTTTTATTTTAGTTTTTATTTTATTCTAGTTTTATTAAGATATAATAGACATACAACACTATATACATTTAAGGTATAATACTGACTTGACATACATATATTGTGAAATGATTATCATAGCAAGTGTAGTTAACATCCATCACCTCATATAGTTACAATTATTTTCCTTTTGATGTGAACGTTTAGAATCCATTCTCTTAGCAACTTTCAAATGTACCCCACAGCAGTGTTAACTATACTTACCATGCTATACATTACATCCTAGTACTTTTTTACCCTATAAATGGAAGTGTGTACCTTTTGACGACCTTCCCCCAATTCCCTCACTCCCCAACTTCACTTCCCATCTCTGGCAATCACAAGTCTGATCTCCTTTTCTGTGTTTTCTTTTTTTTTTTTTTTTGATATTTCACATATAAATGAGATCATGCTGTATTTGTCTTCCTCTGTCTGATATATTTCATTTGCATCATGCCCTCAAGGTTCATCTATATTTCTACAAATGGCAGGATTTCCTTCTTTTTTATGACTTTATAGTATGTGTGTGTGTATGATATCACATTTATTACATATATGTTACATGATATATATCTATGTAATTATATAGGTATATAGATATCACATTTTCTTTGTCCATTCATCTGTTTCAGTGCACACTTAGGTTGTATGCATATCTTGGCTATTGTAAATGTTTCTAATACCTGAAACCATAAAACTCTTAGAAGAAAACATAAGGACAAAGCTTCTTCACATGGATCTTGGCAATAATTTTTTAGGTACAACACCTAAAGCGCAAGGAATTAAATTTACAAAATCAACAAACTACATCAAACTTCTACACAGCAAAGAAAATATTGACCAAATGAAAAGGCAATCTATGGAGTGGGAAAAGATATGTGCAAATCACACATTTAAAGATATTAATATCCTCAATATATAAAGAACTCATATAACTCAATAACATAAAACCTCAAATACTCCAATTTACAAAATGAGCAAAGAACCTGAATAAACATTTTTCTATTTCTAAGAAAATACTCAAATGCACTCACATAGTACTGTAAACTTAACTCAAAAAAACTTATCTCAGTCAAAATATTATCAATCTTTTTGTAATTTCTCCATTACTAAATATAAAAATGTAGTTTTTAAGGGAGATATTGAATCTCATTTGACATTAATCTCATTGGTTTGGTACTATTGTCTGACTCATAAACAATATACATATAAATAATTATTGAATAAACTCTCAATAGAACTGTCAATGATATTAAGTGTTTCTCAATTTATATAATTTGCATAATAATTACACTTATTTTTATGAATATCATTTTTTGGCTAGCCACGTAAGTAATTTACACATAGACTCCAATCTAATCACTTCAATAATTCTTGGAGATCTGTTCTATCATTGTACTAATTTTATAAAATAATACATATACACAAGCATAAGGAGAACATTTAAGTTGCCTGGGTTACATAGTAATTAGTAGATCCCAAATTCTGAACTCAAGAAACATCTTGAGAGTGTATGCTCTTACACACGATGACCTATTTGGTTGGCTTATTAAAAAAATAAAATAATAATAAAACAACAAACATTAATAAATTTTGAGATGGCCCAAAGTAAACTTGTAAAATGTCTTTTCAAGAACTTCTACAGTAAAACTTACACAATTACCTCTGAGATAAAAGAATGAAGGGTAGAAAAATGAGTCTCCGCAAGGGTTCAATGCACATTGTAACATAACTCCCTGATCCAAAATAACTTCAGGATAAGTAGCACAATGTTACTGGTACAACTTAAAGGTCCAAATGTAGTTTACTTTGATTCTCAGCAGTAAGTCTTATAATAGTTCATCCAACATGACAACAAAGCAGACTCCTGTGAAGCCAATGCATTTGAAAGGACTTGGTCATTTGGTAAAGAGGTCAAATCTAGTTATAGCTAAGCTCATATTCCTGTTTTAAAATAATTCAGGTTATTTTAAAAGCAACTAAATCATAGAGTAAATTTGAAATTATTTTTATATGTAAATTTTCATCAGTGAACAGCTGTTGCATATACAGTATTTTTTTTTCCCTCAAACCGATTGACAGCATATTTGGAACACTCGTTCATCTACAACATTGAGTTTCAGACCATGATGGACACATTAGGCTTGTTCTTAAGGTTGTTTTTAGAAAAAAATTAAGGAAATTCTTATTTTTGAGAAAACGCAGTAATTTCTACTTGTGTGATTGATAGTTATGGGTAGATTTTTTCCCTCTCCTTCTTCCTCCTCCTCTTCTTCTTCTTCTTCTTCCTTCTCTTTCTTCTTCTCCTTCTTTTTTTAGTAGATTATATGCCCAATGTGGGTCCTGAACACATGACCCTGTAATCAAGAGTTGCATGCTTTATGGACTGAGCCAGACTGGTGCCCCTAGGTAGTTTTTTATTTTTTAAAAAAATGTTTCCACCTTCAAGAAGTATCTATCTGCAGGGAATGTTTTTTAATGGTTTAAGCACAAGTAAGCATGAGTGATTTTCATTATTTGTACCCAAGATTGAAAGTGGCTATTTTGTATTAAAGTTTTCCATCTAACTTTTTTTTTAAAGATTTTATTTCTTTATTTGACAGAGAGAGAGACACAGTGAGAGAGGGAACACAAGCAGGGGGAGTGGGAAAGGGAGAAGCAGGCTTCCTGCCTGAGCGGAGAGCCCAATGCGGGGCTCGATCCCAGGACCCTGGGATCATGACCCAAGCTGAAGGCAGACGCTTAACGACTGAGCCACCCAGGCACCGCCATCTAACTTCTTTTGAATAAAAGGAAGTTTTGCTAGCCATCTGATGGGATGTTATGCTACTATAATTTTTTAGCCATTATTTATTATCATTTAGTTGAGAGAATAAGTCCTCTGAGGTCAAATACACAGAGCTTTGACTTCATGTGTGAATTTAGGCAAATTACTTCTGTTCTCGTAGTCTCCACCTTATCCTTTGGGAAAGAATAAAGTACTTAACATTGTGATTAATATTTTTAAAAGATATAATGTCTGAATAGGTCTAATAGATAGAAATAGCTTTCTAATGTTAGCCTATTACTAGTAAGGTAGGATCTTTAAATTCATCCAATTCAAACTTTCAAATTCACATATAAATTAACTTTAGATCAATGAGTTATATTCAGACTGATATATCACAATAAAATACAAAATGTGATAAAAAGCTTAGGAATCACTATCCTTGGGAAGAATGATTAAGTAAGAATTAAAGAATATTGATTTAAGGATTCATCGTCATATTGTGGCAAAATCATTAGATTTAGATTTTTTGGTTCTCAGTTTCCTCATCTATATAATATTTCTAATAATAACTTTCATAATTACTATAATGTATATTAATGCCAATTGCATATGTAAATAAATGAGTAATAATATACACAAAATTTTTGTTTCACTTGAATGTAATTAAAGATTCATTTGAATTTAATTGAAGTAATGATAAAAATGATAAAAACACCTGATGCAAAAACTATTGTCATTCCTGTGAGTTACACCCCTCCTTAAAAGCGTTTAATTGGCACCTAAACCCTGTGCTTTGATTTCACTTGAGAAAAGCTGGTTGAAATTCTTTCTAGGTTAGAACCTCATTTTTTCTTTACCCTTCATTATTGGTATACTTTTCACATTGTTGTAAAGGTCAGCAGAACCCACAGAGCAAAAAGGAAATTAATGGATTTTGAATCAGGAAACAAAACAAAACAAAACAAAACAAAACACAACAACTGAACTTTACTCAGAATTCTATAGTGGCCCTTTTCAGTACAGTGTTTCAAGGAAGACCTTGCCAGTGAAATTTGCAGAAGAACTTATGTAAATAGGCTAAAGTGCTTTTATGAAGTGGGTTTTAAACATTAGCTTTTCTTTCTCTCTAGTATATTGAGATAATAGTTGCTAACATACCCTCTCTCTTTCTGTCTCTCTCTTTCTCACTTACACATATTCTCTTTCATATCATGTGCATATTGCACATAAGGAATATGTAGTTTCTATGTCTAAATATTCATTCATGTATAAATAGATACACAAAGACACACATATATCTCATATGTATATATATATTATATATATATGATGCATATATAATATATATGGAGAGATATTTCATTTCTGTTATTTGTTTCTCTTTGGGGAAAATGGTACTTTTTTAGTCATGCAACATGCAGTGTTCAGTGAAAGTAAAGTATGTCTTCAACCACAACTTCTTTTATTTTGACAAGAATATCAGTTAACTATGGGCACCTAGTGGCTCAGTCAGTTAAGCATTTGCCTTCAGCTCAGCATGATCCCTGGGTCCTGGGAATGAGTCCTGCATTGGGCTCCCTGCTCAGTGCAGAGTCTGCTTCTCCCTCTGCCTCTGCCCCTCTCCCCTGCTCATGCTCTCTCTTGCTCTCTCTCAAATAAATAAATAAATAAATAAATTCTTTAAAAAAATCAGTTAACTATGAAACGCTGATTTTTGCTGATTTGTCTTTTTCTGATTGCCCAGTTTGACTTTCTTTTAATAATCTTAGCTGTATTATACACTACCTGATCCTCCTCTCACACTCTTCCTATTTTCATATTAATATTATTTTTAACATCCAGTCTATTATCAATATTGATTTCTTTTCACCCTTTAGTTTGGTATCATAATCACATTTCTATAAGAGAAACATTCATGATAAAATGAAATTTAAAATGTACATGTGCCCATTATTTTTTTCTGAAAAGTGATTTGCTAAGAAGCATCAAAATGTAAATGTAGAACAGATGCCTAAATACAAAAATAACATTTATATCCTATAAAACTGTAGAATCATCAATACTTTATTGATGTGGACCTCAAAATTTGCATAGTATACATTTAATGAGAATCTTATGTTTAAAACCCAGTATGTGTTTTGGGAAACAATTATTCTCCAGTGTAAATATATCATTAAACAAGTTTAAAAAGAACAAAAACCTGAAACTATGGTTCAATAAGTGGACTTCCATTAGTTTTTTGCCTTTTTTCTTAGAATTTCAAAAGTAGTCTATTTCTATCAATACACATCAGTTTGAATGTTAATTCCATATAAGATTTTAAATTAGGGGTGCCTGGGTGGCTCAGTTGATTAAGTATCCAACTCTTTTTTTTTTAAGATTTTATTTATTTATTTGACAGAGACACAGCAAGAAGGGGAACACAAGCAAGGGGACCGGGAAAAGGAGAAGCATGCTTCTCGCTGAGCAGGGGGGGCCTCGATCCCAAGACCTGGGGATCATGACCTGAGCAGAAGGCAGACACTTAACAACTGAGCCACCCAAGCACCCCAAGTATTTGACTCTTGATTTCACCTCAGGTCATGATCTCAAGGTTGTGAGGTTGAGCCCTGCATCAGGCTCTGTGCTGGGCGGGGAGCCTGCTTAAAATTCTCTCCCTCTTCCTCTGCCCTTCTGGTATCTCTCTCCCATCTGTAAAAAAAAAAAAAAAAAAAAAAAAGAATTTTTTTTTTTTTTTTTTTAAATGACGCTTGTTTTTTTATTATTATTAATTTATTTATTTGAGAGAGAGAGAATGAGAGATAGAGAGCATGAGAGGGAAGAGGGTCAGAGGGAGAAGCAGACCCCCCCCCCAGCAGGGAGCCCGATGTGGGACTCGATCCCGGGACTCCAGGATCATGACCTGAGCCAAAGGCAGTTGCTTAACCAACTGAGCCACCCAGGCGCCCAAGAAGAAGATTTTAAATTATAATATAATTTAATATCAGTTAGGTAATAGTTGGCAACTTATTCTTAAGTAAATCAGCACATGTAAATTCACTTACACTGTGCAGATCACTATTTCAAATAGACACAAGGTTACATTAAATATTCTTTTTTAAAAAGATTTTATTTATTTATTTGAGAGAGAGAGAATGAGAGATAGAGAGCATGAGAGGGAAGAGGGTCAGAGGGAGAAGCAGACTCCTTGCTGAGCAGGGACCCCGATGTTGGACTCGATCCCAGGACTCCGGGATCATGACCTGAGCTGAAGGCAGTTGCTTAACCATCTGAGCCACCCAGGCGCCCCTACGTTAAATATTCTAAAGGCATAAAAACTTAATTTGTTTGCTGCTATTTATTTTCTTTTCAAATTGTAAATATGAATTCCATGGACATAATTAAAAGAAAATGTAAATTTACTCCCATGTTTTGTTTTTTTTTTAATTTCTATGCTTACACTAATTCAAAGTATGTGTTGTGATACCAATTTATTCATCATTAGCACTTAATGGCTAAAATGTACTTTTAATGTTGGTCAGTAACATGGATGAAAAATTTTTCTTTAAAAGCTCATTCTGAGCTTTAATGTCCTTAGAGATGCAATATACAAATGTTTTTGATTTTTATGTAATAGGTGAGAGGAAAAGATACATAATATTGTTCCTTAAAATGTTTAAGAATCCCCTCCTCAACAGCTACTAAATTTGACAGGATATTAGCAAAAACTACTAAATTACATTGTATAGCCAAGATTTTAACAAGGATAATCTTATAGATACTAGACAATTTTTGTATAAAGATATACCAGAGAAAAACAGTCATTTATGGGGACTTATGTTTACAAGACCAAAAAAAAAAAAAAATTTGAATTCACATCACTCCTGATTCCCCTTAAGTCGTCAGAGTAGCTTTATATGATAATATTTTGCTACCAACATTTACAATTTTAGGGTCTTTTTTTTTTTTTTAACCAAACTACAATTCAAAGATGGACTGGGCAGTTTTTTAAATGTATTTTTTTTTAAAGATTTTATTTATTTATTCATGAGAGACAGAGGAGGAGAGAGAGAGAGAGGGAGAGAGAGAGAGAGAGAGAGAGAAGCAGAGGGAGAAGCAGGCTCCCAAGGAGCAGGGAGCCTGATGTGGGAGTCGATCCCAGGACCCTGGGATCATGACCTGAGCCGAAGGCAGACGCTTAACTATCTGAGCCACCCAGGCGCCCTGGACTGGGCAGTTTTACATTGCTGTGTTATTCTTCAGATAATCATTAAAATTTCTAATTTGCTTATGATGCTTCAGCTGAATTATATAATTTGGGGGATAAATTGGTATGATGGCCTCCTCATTAGCTGTTGCTAAGTGATGTGATTAGTAAGCTTCATCTCAGTCTTTATGTCAGTGTTCATTATCCTATTTTTTCATGACTGATTCCAATTTATTTATTCCCAAAGTTGACATTGCTATAATTTTTTCAGTGGGCAAAAGCTCACAATCAGAGACTCAAATATTAAGGTATACTAAAGATAAAATATCCTCTTAGGTTTGGGGAATAAATGTTAATTATAAGAATTATAATTCATTAGTGGAAACAGAATGTTACAATTAGTTTACCCATTTTCACAAATAGCCTCAGCATATTTTATTTTATTTTATATTTCAGTCAGTTTACTTTAGCAACATTATATTTCCTTTAAATTGTCAAAATTTAACTTTTGTGCTTTTTTAATATATGAGCTCTGAAATAAATAATATTGATTAACTGGATATTTATAATTAAGATCAATAAGTGATTTAAAATTAATCTATGCATTTATATTTTAGAGATTGTCACACTTCAAATAAGATATTTATTCCTCTTCAGTAAGTCCTCAAAAACAAAATACTGACTGTTTCATTAGATAGTTCCAATCTTTGGATTACCAGCATCATTAAGGCCACAAAATATAGCTCTGATATGTTTGACAAATATATAAATTCATTATCATCCTTAATCAAATAGAATACAAAACAAGAATAAGTTAATGCCATTATTAATTTTTTCTATTTCCAAGTAGTCTAAACCACAAATAACATTTTTGGTTTTATTTGTTTTGATACTGAATTTTCTCTCCACTGCAACTTGCATACAATTATGCACATTTAGTTTTAATTTAATTTAATTTAATTTAATTTATTTTTAATGTAAACACAATAAATTAGGTGCTTATTTAATTCTGTCGTCATACTATATACGCTAATTTTTCAAAAGGGTATGGAATGCATAAATATATACTTTTTTTATAAAATCAAGGTGTCATTTATGTTAAAGGTAATTTGGATAAATTCTCCTAGTGAATAAAAACTATGAAAGTTAGACAAAATATGAAAATTATCTGCTGGAAGCAATACTTGTGTTGTTAAGAGCTATTATTTATTTTTTTTAATGCACTGGGGGAAAAATAAAATGGTTACCTAAAAAGAGAAGAAAAATTAGAGAGGTTAAGGCTGGCATTTGGAACCTCTCTTCTGCTGGTGACTGCTGAGGAGGGATCTCTGAGAAGCTGGCTAGCTAAGCAGTACTTTTCATGGGACAAAGGGGACACATCAAAGAACAGAAATAAACATAAGCTGTCTTGGGAATGAAACAACATAATCTTAGACCTCTAATTTTATATTACATTGATCATACCAAATCCCAAACTCAAAAATCTAATCAGTCATAAACGAAAATAAAATCATGTAATTATAAAACAAAAAATAGCAAATAATAGAGACTAGCCCACAGGATACCCAGGCGATGGATGGAATTATCCGGCATAGATTGCAAAATAACAAGCTCACTCTACCTGAGATGAAATACAAGATTAAATTTTTTATACAAAAACTATAAACTATGAAAGTTGACAAATGGATATTTTAAAATTAAAATACAGTAAATAAATTAAGATCTTAAAAAATAGTTTAATATCAGATTAAACAAGTGAAGAGGGAATTAGTGATTTGAAATACGAGTCGGAAGAAAACATAGAGATGACTCATAGAGAGACAAAGAGATATAAAATAAAAAAGTAAGAAAAACAGAGGTATAGTTGGAAGACCCAAAGTCCCTAACATAGATGAAAGAAGAGTGGGGAAGAAGCAATATTTGAATATATAATGACTACTAAATAGCCCAAGTGGGAAGCATTTAATAATCAACAGATTGAAGAAACTCTTACAACCCCTAAAAACAATGAAAACAGAAATTCATACCAAAGTGCCCAAGGTAAAACTGTTAAAATGCAAATCTAAAATAAGTTTTCTAAAACACACAGATCAAAAATTATTTCCTTCAAAACAATAAGAATTAAATATCACACTTTAACCAATAAATGAATGAAATTCATGCCAATTTACCACTCTCTATCCAATAAAAATTTCCTTCAAAAATGAAAATGAAAAAAAAAATATTTCTGACAAAAAGGTTATTGAATGTATCAACAAAAGTGGTGTTCCTTTGGGACACATTAAAGGATAGACTTCAAGCAAAAATAATTCTCAAATAGCATCTTGAAAATGAGGGAGAAATGCAGCTATAGGAAGCACAAATACATGAATAAATTCAAATCATTTTTGACTATACTAAGATGCCATATTTTGCATTTAGAATAGACAGTGAGTTAAAATTCATTTGAACAATATAAAATCAAGAGGGTGATAAATAACAATAAATTCAAGTTTTATTAGATTTTGATAAAGTAAAATTGAATGTTTTAATCTCTAGTTAATCATTTAAAGATTAGGACAAGTATATGGTTACCAAGCCAGAAAAATGAAAAATTGAATAATAAAATTATGAAAATGAGAGCAAAAAAGGAAAGAATAAAAAAACATAGAATGGTTGGGGAAAATGGAGACCAGATTTTAAGACAGTATTTGAAAAACTATATATATATCAATTTTATATCAAATGCAAATGGGTCACAGATTACATTAAAACACAAAGATTATTATACTGTTTTAAAACTACCAATAAAATTCAATTATTTTAACTTTAAGAGGAAAGGTTATTAAGTGTACAGAACATGTAAGCAAATTAGGTTAGGGGAAAGAAAAGGCACTATGTGAAATTATTTGATGACCGTATTGCTACCCTCTCTTTTTTTTAGTGGTGGTGTTATGTTTCCTTCTCTATGACACAGGGACTTTATGAGAATACATTCTCTGAAACAAATGTAGTACCTCACCCTCTGATTTATTCAGTCATTGATGTAAATTAGCAAAATGGAATTCCCAAAATTCAAAGTGCATTCTGAGATCGTCTGACTTAAAGTATAGTTTATATCATGTAAGAAAATTCACATTGGAGTGCACCGGGAGCACCTTACAAAGAATATAATAAAAAAGGACTGTATGATTGCAGTTCAAACTGAGATGCAACAAAGACTTCTGAGACTGTGGATTCAGGCGCACTTAACTATCTGAAATCACAAAGACAGAAACATCACATTGTTGGCTTAAATATGCGAATAAGAGTGTTTCTCACATGTCCAACCATGCCATTGTCCACTCTTACAGAGTTACAGAGTGAATACCCAGAGATTTATTCATTTTATGAGGTCAGATGAGGCTTCCAAACAAATCTGTGAGGCCAGCTAGTTGGAAATAGAGGGGATAAAATAGGTGTAGTAGACTTTCAACCATTCAAATAACTTCTATGGCATAAAAACCTTATCATGATGAAAAGTGTTAGTGCTTATTAATAAACACATCTGTATGGATTATTTTATTGATTTGTTTGCCATTATTTAATTAATCAGGGTGGGGAGGGCAAGGGAGAAAGAGAGAGAGAGAATCCCAAGCAGGCTCCAAGCCCACTGCAGAGCCGGATACGGGACTAGATCCCATGACCCTGAGATCATGACCTCAGCCAAAATCAAGAGTTGGATGCTTAACTGACTGAACCACCCCGGCACCCTGTTTGCTATTATTAAACCTAATACACGCCCTCAGAAATTAAGTAAATATGACTGGTGTATCCTGAGACTAGTTGGTGGAATGTTGGGGATGGGGAGGAATAAATACAAGGTGAAGTAGCCTAGAAAACGTCAGATATGGAGTATTCCACCGTTGGCATTGTTGAATAGTCTGAGAGCAAAGGCTATAAAGCAGGATGTAAAGGGCATGAGATAAGCAAAACAGAAGACCATGTGATTATATGAATTCCTAACTTTGATTAGTCCAGTGATGTTATCTTCTAATGGATCGTATTGCCAGTGTAGACTATATAGAGTCTACTGTGTGCCTAGAAATCATTTTATGAAGAGAACATTCACTGTCTAACTTTTGGAATAATTTTGTAATTCTGGAATTGTACTTTTGGATTTAATTACCTTTGAACTGGCTATATAGAGTATTTTTATTTGATTTTTATTTTTACAGATCATTGCTTTTTCAAGACTAGTGTGACTATAAGAATGCCAAAAAAAACCAAAGTAAGTCAACAATGTAAGTGATAGACTACATGGCAAAAGAAATAAGACCTTGAAATTACACGAAAACTTTTGTTTTGTTTTTTTAAAGATTTATTTATTTATTTTTGAGAGAGTGAGAATGAGATAGAGAGAGCACATGAGAGGGGGGAGGGTTAGAGGGAGAAGCAGACTCCCCGCCGAGCAGGGAGCCCGATGCGGGACTCGATCCCGGGACTCCACGATCATGACCTGAGCTGAAGGCAGTCGCTTAACCAACTGAGCCACCCAGGCGCCCATATGAAAACTTTTGTAACCAGACTGTTAAAGAAAAATTAATCTGCTCTGGTCTCAACAGAACTACCATAAAATACATTCTTCACACTGGTTAAAGACAGACCAATTAACAAAATGCAAAACTGTTGATGTTAGATAAAGAAAATGATACTTCGGATCTGTGATTAACACATTTCAATATAATGTTTTTCAGATTTGAAGTTTCTAAAAAGGGAGGTATTTGTTCAATGGACACAGTAACAAAAAACCACTTGGTACCACCAAATTAATCTCAGAAGAGAAGCTCTTGTCCCTGTTGGTCCCTCCTGTCCTTCACAGCTAGTCAATTTATCTGTGAAAAGAGGAAGAGTATAAAGGTAGGCTCTTATCTCAAAATATATCATGAAAGTGTAAGAGAGAGGCAGAATGCAAAATGAAAACTACACAAAACCATCAATCTTATGTATGTGTAGATTAGTGGAGATGGCTGATTATCACATCTGGAGGAAGAAAGTTGCAGTTGGCTGTCACAGAAGCACCTTTAGGAAGGAAAAATCAGAGTTCAAATTCATCATCTGAATGGTGGGGGCGGGGGGAGTAATTGCTTGTAGACTATTGATTATCTGGGACTTTCTATTTTCACTTCATGAAAATTAGAAAGATGGTAATTTATACTGATTTTCTTCTTTTACCAATTTATTAATAGGTCTTGATAAGACACTGCATGTCATGTCATGTATATACTTCTGGTGGAAGACATACATAAATACATAATTTGTTGTGATTTTCCCAATTATTTACCACAAATATCTTTATTAAGTTTAAAATAGTTTGGTGTATTAGATTAATAAGAGCCAATGTCTTTTTTTTTAAAAGATAATATATATTTCCTATGGAATGTTAAAATGATAATAAGTTTATATATTTTATATAAAGGGATAAGGGAAACAATGTTCTATGTTATTTTAGTATGAAATTTCCCCTCAATTGGGGCGCCTGGGTGGCTCAGTCGATTGAGCGTCTGCCTTTGGCTCAGGTCTTGATCCCAGGGTTCTGGGATCTGTCCCGCAACAGGCTCCCTGCTCCGCGAGGAGCCTGCTTCTCCCTCCGCCTCTACCTCTGTCTCTCAGTTTCTCATAAATAAAGAAAAAAAAAGGAAATTTCCCCTCAAAATCTAGTTAACACTTTCTTAAATTCTAAGTAAGTCAGTGACTAAATGTATAAAACCTCTTGGGCATCTTTACGCTGAATAAATATGCCCATCATTGCCATTTATTTAATGTTAATCAGCAAGAGAGAATAAGCTGACAATTTTTTTTACTTCAGTTGTAGAGCAAAATATAGGTTTGACTAAGAATGATTTACTGTTGCAGTGACATAGTATGTGGTATTGTGTGATACAGTAGTATAATTGTGATCATCATTTTTATATTATTTTACTTAAAGTGTAATTTATTGGTCTCTTCTTATGGCTCTGTCTCACTATTTGTGCCCCATATTGCCATGGTCTTAAAAACCTGGAAGGTATAAAATTTTTCTCTTCATTTTTGTACTCATTCTATAACAATAGTTGCCTCCATAAAGGTGGGAACTGATCTTTTTGTTTACCACTTGCTTATAAAGAACTGTAAGAGGTATTTCACATGTCAGTATTTTTCTTTAGCTATAAAACTGAGTAGTAAGAGACACAACATCCATTAAAGAAAAGTGAAAAAAAAACATTCTAACATATTGCTTCTAATGTTAAGGCTGCACAAGTAGCTGATTACACAGAAATACATAACACACACATTAGTAGAACACTCAGGACTGTTTATATAATTACATAATTTGTGAACCCAGTGAGAAATGAAGGCATAAAAATCAGAATCTTTTTTGAGTTTTCAATTCCCTAATTATTCATGAGACTAAGTCAGTTTTTATGTTTGATCAACCACTTGTGTCTGGTAACTTGCCTACTTATGTCCTTGGCATATTTTCATATTGAGATCGTCTCCTTTCTCATTTTTTATTTAAATGGGCTCAAAATATTATTATGAATACTGTTTGTCTTTTATATGTATTACAAATATTTTCCAACTGTCATTTATCTTTTAGCGGTGTTCTCTCTTTCTCATACAAATTTATCTTTTCTGGTAAAAAAAGTTATGTGGTTTTTTAGTGTAAAAAGTCTGGGAGAAAAAAAGCACAAAGCGAAAAAGAAAAAGAAAAAAAAAGAATTGCCAAGTGCATCATCTGGGGGAAAAAAAAAAGCCCTAAAAATACCTTAACTTACCTTATAAGGAACAGCGACAACGAAGAATTGTCTTTATCAATGTATTATCTCCAATCTTTCACCTTTCCATTCTATTTTCTCAAGGAACAATGACTTTTTTTTTTTTTTTTAAACTCTGTCAAATCGGGCGCCTGGGTGGCTCAGTTGGTTAAGCGACTGCCTTCGGCTCAGGTCATGATCCTGGAGTCCTGGGATTGAGTCCTGCATCGGGCTCCCTGCTCAGCAGGGAGTCTGCTTCTCCCTCTGACCCTCTTCCTTCTCGTGCTCTCTATCTCTCATTCTCTCTCAAATAAATAAAATCTTAAAAAAAAAAATCCTCCTGTAACCAAAAAAAAAAAAAAAAAAAAACCTCTGTCAAATCTTCAGAGTAAATAAGTTCATGTAACTGAACTATCTAGGCCGCAGAAAACAACCAGGAAATAATTGCTGTGGTGACATACATACTTAGCATGGAATGGAGATTCTAAAAAAGCAAGCTGGAAGTGGATCGACCTACGAGGTCCCTCTACACAGAGTTGTACCACTATTATTTCACTGGCCCTGTAACTGAAACCCATGCTTCTACACTCAACTTTGTAATGCTGGCTGATACTCTGCAATCCGCTTTTCTCCTTTGTCAGTTGTTCTACGTCAGACTTGGCCAACACGGGGTGCTAAAGGGACGCTGCAGAATGGAGGAGTAAGAAGGGATCTGTTCCTTCCACATGGCTTCCTACTGGATTATTTCTGCTTGCAGTTCCTATGATTACCACCCAGCCACGCTTTGCTGCAGAAGAAGCGTTCTTTTCAAAAGCAGCAGGAGCATATAGTTTTCAGTTTTCCCAACACTTGTGGAACCAGCACTCCTGTTCAGAGATGGGGTCTTGGCCCTACAAAAGCCTTCCCCTCGGGGCGCCTGGGTGGCTCAGTCGTTAAGCGTCTGACTTTGGCTTAGGTCACGAGCCCAGCGTCCTGGGATCGAGCCCCGCAACGGGCTCCCCGCTCAGCGGGGAGCCTGCCTCTCCCTCCCCCACTTCCCCTGCTTGTGTTCCTTCTCTCGCTGTGTCTCTCTCTGTCAAATAAATAAATAAAATCTTAAAAAAAAAAAGCCTTCCCCTCCCTGCTCAGAGACCTCAGCTTCAGATGAGCAGTGCCCTTTCCTCAGAGCTCTGAAGCCAAGCTCCCTAAGCCCTCCCTTTAAATCTTAACTATTTAAAATTTAATAATTTAATGATTTTAATTTTAATGATTTAAACCTAGTCTCTTCTTTCCTCAACTTTAGGTAGGGGTGGTAGCTCGGCCAGCAGTATAACTTTAAGTGTCCGTTTGTTTGGTCATCTTAGACTCATCAGTTTCTGCCCAGTCAACAGTGCATTTGTAGAATACATTTTGTTCATTCAAATAAATGCTGTGATTTTTTTCTCCTATTTGGCTGATACAGACTCGTTCCTAGGACCGCATATTCGTAAATGTCCCTCCTTCCTCTTCAAATTGCGTGAATTCTCCAGCCATTTCTCCCATGCCATTCTTATACTTGTTGTCTAGACTTTATTGGGACTTTCATGTTGACAAATGACCCTACCCATCTGTAATCACCTGCTGATTTTTATCCTCTTTCTTTAACCAAATTTTTGAAAGCACGTAAAGCTACAGTAAACATGGCGCTTCAGCACACAGCACTAGCTTCTCCTTTGTCCTTTCTCTAAGTGTTAGCACTGTCACTGTAATAACTTCTGTCACCAATATAAGTTGCAACTCTTCACCAAAACACTCAAATTGCAAGAAAAAGGAACCACAGTGAAGGAAGCAAGATATAACGCAGAACATATGATTCAGGGGCGCCTGGGAGGAGGCTCAGTCGGTTAAGTGTCTGCCTTCAGCTCAGGTCATGATCCCAGGGTCGGTCTTGGGATCGATCCTCACACTGGGCTCCCTGCTCAGCGGGGAGTCTGCTTCTCCCTCTCCCTCTGACTGCCACTCCCCCTGCTTGTGCTCTCTCTCTCTCTCTCTCTCTCTCATGCACACATATGCTCTCTCTCTCTCAAATAAATAAATAAAATCTTAAAAAAAGAACATATGATTCAGAAGGGAGTGAATATTATATGCATAACTAATGTGTAAAGAGATAAAATAGGGGCGTCTGGGTGGCTCAGTTGGTTAAGCGACTGCCTTCAGCTCAGGTCATGATCCCAGGGTCCTGGGATCGAGCCCCGCATCGGGCTCCCTGCTCGGCGGGAAGCCTGCTTCTCCCTCTCCCACTCCCCCCGCTTGTGTTCCCTCTCTCTCTGTGTCTCTCTCTCTCTGTCAATTAAATAAATAAAATCTTTAAAAAAAAGAGACAAAATAATTTCAGACAATGACAGGTACTTGGTGGGCAGCAGAGTCAACCATAAATAAAGGTAGTAGCAAGAAGAGATTGGGGAAAGGTTTGCCATTACATAGCATGGCATCACTCCTGTGGTTGTAGGTGTGGAAAAGTAGGGCTTTATAACTGGGAAAATGGCACAAGTTCTGTTTGAAACTGTGTGAGAAGTATATTGAGCCTTCAAACAGAGATCTTAATTTGGCATTTGAACATAGGTTTCTGGGGCACAGGACAGGGGTCAAAATTGATGATAAATGTATATATACATTTCATCAAGCAGTTAACTAAGCATAGTTCCACAAAATGACTATAAATAATATATAATGTATTTCTGATATTGATTTCCAATGCCCAAAAAGAAACGGTTTGATTGGTTCTACTCTGGTGCAACCTAAACTCACCCTTCCTTGTCTTACACTTGGCAGTTTTCCTCCTATGTATCCCATACTATTTTCATTATATCAACCTGTTTTGGATTTTTGTTTCCTTGAGACAGAACTACTACTTTACTTGTACAAAGAAAAAAATATTATTTCAATCTCTAAAAGTAGAACAATTATTAATAGTACCACCAAAAAGATAGTTCTTTCTTTTGATAATATGTGATTTAAGCTTTTATTATTTGACTTTCAGATTTTATTATTTTTCATAGGATCAGCTTGGCTATATAACTATGTCTCCCTAGTGATTCTCGATTTTCCCCATGCTGAATTGCAGAGTAAGATTGTGAGTATCTCCAGTGTATAAGAAAGCAACTTCTTGACTGAATCTTAACCGAAAAGCAATTCCCCTTATTGATCGGCAATATGAAATTCATGATATTTTATGTTTTGTTATTTAAATTTCATGTGTGCAGCCATCCTGTACTTCGCCATGTAATCACTTCACATAGTAAAATGTGGGTTCTATTATCCACAGATCCAAAGCAAATAAACCTCAGCAGTAGTTAAGCAAATTTACATGGTGGTGGTAAACTTTTAGAACTCATTTACTATTAGGAGTGATCACAGTTTAAATATTCAGATACTCTGAACTACTTCCAGGTACTGAAAGAGATAATCTAGAAATAAGTTCTTGAGAATGTGGGAGAATTAATAAGCTATCTGATTTAAAAAAAAAAAAAAGATTTATTTTTTCCCTTTTAACAGTTTCCTGAAAAGGATCAATAGTGTTTATCTGCTCCTTATCAGTTTAAATTCCTCTTCCTTGTGAATTAAGAATCTCGGAACTCATTATGAAATACACACATGTACACATCCTGACCCCACCATAAAGACACACTTTTGTAGATGCTAATTTAATTGCCATCAGACGTAAAGGATTTTCTTCCCAACTTTATTATCAGGAATTCAAAAACTTGAAAATAGACAATAAACCTTATTATTTTAATCTAATCTTCCATGAAAAGCAAGATAGCTTGTATGTAAGTTTTGTTGCCTGCATTAAAAAAAGAAATTGATTTACAGCTGCAAATATGGGCTGTTTCCTAATATTTCTTTGTATTTGTCAAAGCAAAATAAGGGAAATCATGAAATATATAATGTGCTGTGCTTGCATTTATTTTTATTGTTATGGTTTATTAAAATAAATGAATAAAACACTTAACTAGGATATCTTGTGTTTCATTTTAAAATCAAATAATTATAAATCAAGTAGCTCATTGAGTAGAGCACATTGGAATTTTTATGTAATATCACTTAGATGCTACAGGGGAACAATGAGTATCTTCAGTGAAGTACCATTCCTCTGTGTGTGTGAAAATATAAATGAAAATCTTTCCTGAATTTCCATTTAAAGGGTATAGAAGCTCCGACACTTTTATATCCCTGGATAAAATAGATTTAGTACATTTGTATCTTTGTACCCTTTTAAAATTTTGCTTTTAAAAATAAAATTTTGCTTTTGATTTGAAATTGTTTTGCAATATATTGATTTTTTTCTTTCAAGTTTATTTCTTTCGGATCTAATGAATGGCTGCTCATTGGTATATTCTATTGAGAGTAATAGGAGGTTTTCAAACCTGCAGGCTATGAATACAAGAAAGTTAACCTTTCTTTCCTCCTAAATTACTATTTATTATTATATGATATCATATATCTGTTCTGTTTAGTGTTTTAACAATTCTGCCATTCTGCCATGTTGGTACTACTTTTCAATAATGCAGAATGTTGCAGAATAAGGTATCATTTTCCTAGCTTTGATTTGTTTTAAAAAACAGAGAAAATTATCACATCTAAAACTTTATTTTAATTATTTTGAGGGGCACCTGAGTGGCCAGTCAGTTAAGTGTCTGCCTTCCGCTCAGGTCACCATCTCAGGGTGCTGGGATGGAGCCCCACATCATGCTCCCTGCTCAGCGGGGAGTCTGCTTCTCCCTCTCCCTCTGCCCCCCCAACTGCTCATTCTCTCTCTCTAAAATAAATAAATAAAATAAAATCTTTAAATTGTTTTGAGGGATATATCTAGAATTGAAGAAATAACACAGAGTCAATAATTGTAAGTCATAGGCTAGTAGTTTTTAGGAAATTATTTACTTCAAAAAAGTGTCATATTAAAATCTCTTCTTATTTTAATGAGACAGTTACTAGTTACGTTTCATTTAAATATATAATATTGGTTATAAAAACTGTTCTTAATGAAAAAAAGTATTAGAATATTATGGTCTGTCCCAAAAGGCTTTGCACAAAGGTGAAAATATTTAAATATGTGTTCTTCAAATTTGATCACCATAAACAGAATATATTAATAAATAAGACAGTAAATTCTCCTTAACTCTCCAAAAAATTGCCTTTTTGTGTTTTTTCTCTGCAAATCATTACAGATTTTTCTAAACATTTTGTCATTGATTTTGACAAAAATGTCAATTATATTCTGTGCTTGTAAAAATCATTTACATCAACAGATGCTGAATTGTGGAGTTCTCAGTAAAGAGGCAAAGGCAGTGATGAACCCTACCTTCTGAACTTGCTAAGGATGTAATCAGGGAAGTGTATGTGGGAAGCCCACACAATTACAAAGGTGTATAGATTTCAACGTTTCTAAAAGCCATAATCTGACATTTTAATTAAAAATCATTATATAAATTTTTAAAAATAAAAAGGCTGGTTATACAGAGGAAATCTTTTAACACTCCCACACCACAGCAATAATATATTCAAAGATAAATCATATACCATTCATTGTGTTAGAAAAACACTTAAAATGTCACAGTCCCAGTTGCTTTGTTTCATGCAATATGTTGCTTTGTTGTGGTAGTTCTAGTGCAGATACAGAACACACTTATTTCACATAAACCTGTTTATTAATGCATGAATTATCTGCATTGTAAATGATCTACAGATGTTGAGAGCTCTCCTTCAATAACCAGATACCTGATTGCATATATCATATCATCTTAAAAGTTTTAATTAATAGTGACTCAGGTAGGCAGAAATCTAAAACAACCCCTCTGTCCCCCGTCCCAGTTAACCTGGACCTTGTATAATCCCCTATGTCTTTGGTGTGGATGAACTTTTGAATATGATGAGATATCACTCCTGTGATTAGGTTATGTTATACGGAAGAATTGACTTTAAGAAAAAGAGATTATCTGGATGAGCCTAATATCATAATTACCTTTTTTAAAACAGATTTCTCCTACTGGCAACAAAATAAACAAATACATGAAACCATTATTATCTTGTGGAAAAAAATATTTTTTGAAGCCATTTGATTAATGTCACATTCTTTAACTATTATAACTTAAGTTACCTGTGTAGAACATTCGGTCACTTATAGCAGGCAGTCCCAGTATTGTAGCTCATAAACGTTTATGATACTTAATGTGTGTGTGTGTGTGTGTGTGTGTGTGTGTGTGTGTGTGTGTGTGTGTATTCCCCAGAGGCCCTAGAAAAAACTACAAAGGTAACTGATGATTATAAGATCTTTTGTCAAGCTATTATGAAAGTGATATGACAAATATTTATTTCAAATATGAATATTCACATACACACAGAATAATCTTGATAAACATTTTTCATTAAGTTCAAACATTTAGTATGACATGTCATAAAAGGTAAACTCATAAATGACATATATGTTCATGCAAGTGTAAATATATATATTTTTAAATGAAAAAGTACATCTTTAATTGACTTTCCCAACTTTTCTATAATCTCCTATGAGAGTTTATGTTCCTGTCCCTCACTAAATATTGCTGGCTTGACAGCCACCTATTCAACTGTCTTTCCGTTGATATGATATACAGCGGCATTCAGCAGCTCATACTCACAAGATTGATGATATTGTTATTCAGGATTTTTTCACAAGCTTTTAAGTTATAACCTAGTTGGGAAGGACAAATCTACCCAGTCTATTACCTCAGTACATGTTTTTATAGCTATAAAAGTCATGCTCTCCAAGAGACTATGTTCTTTTGTAGAGGCTGATTTGACAAGCTGCAGAGAATTTTCTATGTTTGGATTTCTGCTTTCAAGCTTTGAGGTGGATTTTTAAGAGTTTTAATAGTTTTTTTTTTCTTTCTTTAATATGTTTAAGATTAATCTAATTCTAAAGTGCTTTTATTTTATTTTGTGAGTGCTATTCCATTACGGATATTTCCTTACTTTGAGAGATTCCTAATATTTTCCAATCAAGTTACTCTTTCTCTCCAATAATACTTGCCTTGATACTGAATTGATAACAGTGACTTAAGATTCCTTTTTAAAAAAATCTTATTTTAAGTACAGTCTACCCTCCAACATGGGCTCAAACCCACTATCCCAAGATCGAGAGTCACATGTTCTTCCGAATGAGCTAGACACGCACCCCAAGATTCTTTGATTTATTATGGTTCATCTGTGTTTCCTCTTGCATTCAAAAAGATGTCTAATAGTCTAAAATATTACATTAGTGCTTGTAATATTTAAAAACTTCCATTTTCCATTTATTGGGTTTATTTTTACTTTTTATCTATTGCTTCATCCTCTGAATTAGATTTTACCTTTTTTTACTCCTTTCTTTGCTCAATGGCGTGACAAAACTACAATCTCACTCTATTTCTTGATTATCTCAATCATATTTCCCAAATTTTCGAACGCCATTTGTCTTGTTCCTCATATATCTATTGAGTTTATTATTATTATTATTATTTGAATATCCATGGTTCTTTACAAATTATTCTCCTTAATTTATATAATCTCATTTTCTTTTATAATTCTTGAACAGCATTATTCTCTCTAGTCAGACTATTTTAGTTACCTCCTATACCAGCCAAATTTCTTTGTTGTTGCGTTGGTTCATACTGTCATCAGTTCTTCATCTTGAATGTTCTCTGTCCTTTGGTACACTTTATCTATCCAGCCACCCAGATAGTCAGCAAACAAGCATCGTGAATAATATTTCATCTCTCTAGGAATTATTCTGTGTCAATTCCTGCAACAAAATGTCTCCTCTCTTCCTTTTTATTTCCCAAATTAACTTTTTAAATATCATGTTTATTGTTCAAAACATACGTGGCCTTGATATATTATATAGAGATTCCATGTTATAGATTTTACCCTATGTCTCTACCATCCCTATCTCTCCACTCCATCAACAAATGTGAGCTCATGAAAATCATCTATACTTCATGTGTGTGTATGTTTGCATGCTTTTGTTATCAGAACAAAACAAGGGGCAAATCCATATATTCTGTAATAAATATTAAGGTTATTTTCTCCTAAACAAAGTATGACTTTATATTGAGATTTCTAATTTTTTCAACCGAGACTTTTCTCAACTTTTAATTAGAAATTTATTTTTTTCTTTTTTTTAAAGATTTTATTTATTTATTTGACAGAGAGAGAAAATGAGAGATAGAAAGCACGAGAGGGAAGAGGGTCAGAGGGAGAAGCAGACTCCCTGCCGAGCAGGAAGCCCGATGCAGGACTCGATCCCAGGACTCCAGGATCATGACCTGAGCCGAAGGCAGTCGCTTAATCAACTGAGCCACCCAGGCGCCCTTAATTAGAAATTTAAACAAAAATCCTGTGGTATAGCCAATGCCTTTCATTCCATAGTGGAAGAAACTTTGCTACAACTAAATGATGATGGGAAATTTTATTATAGATGAAGTTATTTCCAGTAAACTGATAGTTTTCACAATAAAACTCATATGGATCTTGAAGTAAGATTAATCATTGGTTTCAAAGAAATTATATCTATTATATACAAATTTTGTCATGTCTAGTCAAAGAGTGGAACCAATCTCTTTTAAAATTCTTTTAGATATCCATATACATTTGAAATCTTACGAACCCTAGAGGGCTATTCACCTAAATCCATGTGTGATGACATAATTAAAAAATATTTTTGAAAACTATTTTGAAATTGAATCAGAGCAATTCTAAGCATGTTTTCCATTCCAAATCTTCATTTTAAAAAGTTACTGCATTTTACAGAAGCAACCATAAAAATTAAGGGCTATCAAACAAGGTATATTAGATTCTGAAACTTTTGTAATAATATTTTTGTTTAAAAACTCTATCTTAAAGAAATGACGCAGTGAATTAAAGCAATGACGAAGATTTTTCATATTTTACTTTGTTGTTGCTACAATTCATTGTATAAATTCTTTGATATGGCCTTTTTTATTTTATTTATTTGAGAGAGAGAGAGAGAGCACCAGCAGGGGGAGCAGCAAAGGGAGCAGGAGAAGCAAACTCCCTGCTGAGCAGGGAGCCAGAAGCAGTGCCCTATCCCAGGACCCTGGGATCATGACATGAGCTGAAGGCAGACGCTTAACCCACTGAGCCACCCAGGTGCCCTGAGATGGTATTTAAAAAAAAAATATATATATATATATATATATATACTATTTACCTTGAGAATAGAATTAAATATTTTCCTTGGAGATATTAAGAATCATTAGTAGGAAAACATTGGTAGTATAATGGGTAATAGAGATGCACTAAATCTTGATGAACAACTGCCTGTGGTTTCAAACAAAAATGAAATATCTCGACTTATGGATGCTAAGTTCATTTATGACTTAAAAATATAAAAATCATATTAATTAGGAAAATCAAAGGTGTGAAGACTGGAATAGTTAACTTGGTCAAAGTATATAAATAGCTCTACCTCGGGGAAGATAATATAAGATACCCATTTCCACTAACTTTCAGAATATTAATTGCTCATAAATGCTCATGAATTTATGTGTCACATTAATGGACTTGTTTGAACATGTACAAATTATTCATTATTCCACTGCCAGTAATTATGCTGCAGATTTTTCATTCTATACTTCTGCACATTATGTAAACTAACCAATTTGAGGCCTTGTCATTGATTTAGAATTTTGCATTTAAATATAAGAAAAGTAGTCACTATAATAATTGTAATTCACCATTATTTTCAAAGCAAGGAAGAATGCAAGATATATTAGAAGATTTGTATGCAATCAGTGGTAAGTATGAATATATTTCAAATTTTTCCTGTGTGTATAAAAATTGTTTAAAATTTGTATTGTTGCCCATCAAATAGTATTTACATGGTTAATATGAATGTTTGAAAGACAGACTTTGAGAAAAAAATCATGTTAATTTAAATATACATGAAAAAAAACAATTCATTGGACTACTAATTAGGATATTTGTTATTCTATTGTTTGTTTCCATATATACCAAAAATTGTTTCAAAATTATCCTCCTATTTTAAAAACCTCATATGTATTATTAAACATTTAAATAAAAAAGGAGTTTGAGAAAGGATAAAATAAACATTAATATTTATGCTTGCCTTTATTAAGTGTCAGTCATGTGTAATAAACTGATATGAACTAAAGCAATAAGAATGATTACTCCTATTTATGACATTATTTCAATAAGTGCACCGTTCATAATGTATAAACTACCTGAAAGGTGTTTTTAGAGGGGAGTAGTACTGTTTATATACATTTTCAAAGACAACAAGTCTGGAAATCTGAACTTGAAACATTTTAGTAATCTTAGAACTGAGGAAATAAAAGACCAATCTGATGACTCTTGTGCAGAAGAACCCTGTTGAACATTATAGTACTATTCTGTGTCATCAAATTATAGCTCATGCCCAGAAAGGTTTCATTCTGCATGCCTTGAAAGAGTGTGGTCAGCTTCCATTTTACTAAGGGATTTATTTGCTTAGTCTCTTAATTTTTTCTATCTTTAGCCCCCTCAGGCACAAGTCTTGTACCCTCTAGCTGATTCCATTGTAAGTAGTATTCAAGTAAAATCAATGCATACCATCAAGGAAAACTGGATCTAATGCAGGTATCTTTATTTTTTTAATTTTTTAAAGATTGTATTTATTTATATGACAGAGACACACAGCAAGAGAGGGGACACAAGCAGGGGGAGTGGGAGAGGGAGAAGCCGGCTTTCTGCCAAGCAGGGAGCTCAATGCGGGGCTTGATCCCAGGACCCTGGGATCATAACCTGAGCCGAAGGCAGACGCTTAATGACTGAGCCACCCAGGCGCCGCAAGTTATCGGTATTTAAATAAAGAACAATGTCAACAGACGATAACATTTTATTTCTGAACCAATTACATGTAGGACAGTTATTTTGTTCATGTTAAAATAGGTTGGGTCCATTTTTTATGTTATTCCAATGCTCCCTCCCCCCACTGATTCAAAAGATCTAAAATCATAAAAGTTACTTAATTAGAGAAATGTGTTTTAAAAATAGGATGCCAGGTAGAATATGTAATAGTTAGCAAGAAGTATTTACTTTTTATCTTCCCAACTGCAATAAAAACTCCTCAAGGGCAAAGAATTCTTCTCTCTTGCTCTGCACAGTATTTCTAGCACAATGTGTGCAAGGGATAACCATTTCTGAATTAAATAATTAATTAATTCCCTTATGTTAATATATGTGTCTGATATTTTACATGAGAGTTTGACATAAACCCTTATTTTGTCGTCTTAGATTTTGTTTAGCAAGTGCTATGGTCTGAATGTTTATGTCCCACCAAAAGTCATGTTAAATCTTAATACCTGATGTGATAGTATTAGGAGGTGGGGCCTTTGTGAGGTGCTCAGGTTACAATGGTGGGGCTCCTATGAATGGGCTTAGTACCTTTAAAGGAGAGATCCTTAGCCCCTTTCACCATGTGAGGACCAGCAAGAAGGTGCCAACTATGAACCAGAAATAGAGCTCTCACCAAAATGTGACCATCCTGGTGCCTTGATCTTGGACTTCCCAGCTTCCACAACTGTGAGAAATAAATTTTTGTTGTTTTTAAGCTATTTAGTCTGTGGTATTTTGTTATAGCAGCCCAAACAGACTAAGATAGGAAGTATTTTCCATTTATAAATCTAGATCCCCACTACTGAACATAAAATATTCTTGAATTTCCAATATTTATTTTTGATTTAAATATGAACATGTCAAAATATTCTTGACACAGTTAACTTGCTCAGAATCTAAAGCAATAAACTATAAAATGAGGATATTGTAAAAATGATAGTCCCTGCATAAAGTCTTGGGTTATGACACTAATTTCCATAATTCTTCTTGGGATGTTACACTTCTTTTTTGCTTACCGTTTTTGCTTGGACATAAAAGGAGCAGAAATTGAGGGCTTTTTTTTTTTTCCCACTTAACTCATCATTCCAAAATTGTTCAGGAGGGATTCTGTCAGTTATTACTCCTTACTATTCCTATATAATTCTGAAATGGGGAAGCTGTCAAGGATGGATCTGAACTCTCCCTGTATCCACTGTAGACAGAAAAGTGTGATCTCCAATCTCCTCCTCTTAGATCATTTTATAATACTGGGTCACAGAACACAGCCGCCATACTGGGAGGAAGCCCAAGCAACCCTGTGGAGAGACTCTTGGAAAGGGATGGAGGCCCATGGTGATTGCCCATTCTGAGCTCTTAGTTGACAGCCACTACCAGTTTACCGGCCCTGTTAGTGACTAATCTTGGAAGTGGTCATTCCAGCCACAGTAGAGCCACATTACCTATCATGCTAATGCTGCGTGAAACGGAGACATGACATACTACTGGGCCTTGCCCAAACTGAAGATCTGTGAATAAAATTCATGCTTATTATTGTTGTAAACCACAATATTTTGGAGTTATACAGCAATAGATTATCAAAACACCTTTATCACATCACCTCCATAATCCACCACCATGACTGCTAGATTGTGGTGACATGTTAATCACTAGAGATTAGTACCAATTCAGGGCCAATATCTAATAATTCCAATAAAGGATCAAATTTCATCTTCTCTAACGCAGTCACCTGTAAAATGGCTACAAGCACTTTGGAGGAACCTTGGGAGAGAGTCTGAGTATAGACTAGTGGCTGCATTGCAAAAGAGACTAAGCTTTCTCTTTAATTGAGGGGCTTGGGGAATGTAGATATTACATTCAGGGAATGTAAACGGGTTTGCATCTGGAACAAGTAGCCATGTCTTTTCTGTAGTGACTTATATTAAGTATCTGATCATCAAGCCTAAAATTTATCCATCAATATATGCCAAGAAATGTCTTAATAAGTTGCCCATCCATCCAAATACTTTATTTGATTTGATTTGTTTGGGTAGTGATTCCATACTATCCCTGAATATTAAGCATCACCAACAGCATCTGTAATACTTGAATCCCACTAATCCCATTCAGAAAAGAGCAACTATTTCCATGGCAACATCCTCTGCCATGATCTCTCTATGAAGGTAACCAGAACAGAGGTTTCCAAGGATGCTCAACTACACATACATCAATACCCCATGAAGGAAGTGTCCAGCTGTAACTCTCAGAGTTATGATTAAGGGACAACTGAGCATTGAACATTCTACTTGTCATCTCCTTAAGTCTTTGAACTCTCTCCTTTATATTATCTCAAAAAAGTCTTAACATTTCAACTTCATAGACTGCCATCAGATATCTAGTCCAAGTTTTATAGCCAAACTGGCAGAACATTAATGCCACTCCAAGGTGCTCAAAGCAATATACAAACATTAATCCTAGATGAATAAATTCATCTTGCATTAGTTTTTGTGCTGAATAACAAAGTATCACAAACCCGGTGGCTTAGAAAACAGGCATTTGCTGTATCAAGTTTTTGAAGGGTCCCCTGTTTCCCAGGTTCTTACAGGTCATGGCTGGAGTTTCTCTTAGTTTCTGAAGGCAGGGGCAGCCCCTGGCATGGAGTCCTCTCCACAGTCCCCATATTTCATAACACAGTGGTTTGCTTCTTTAAAGCCAGCAAGGAGAATCTTTTTGTGCTCTAGGATGTTAACATAAATTTTCACATAATGCAACCTAATCAAAGATGATCTCCCAACACCTTTGTCATATTCTATTATTTAGACACAAGTCACAGATGCCACCACATTCAAAGGGAGGGGGTTTTACAAGGGTGAATCATTGGGGGTCACCTTCAGGTGGCTACCATAAGATACATCAACTAAAGGTTTTCTTAACTAGAGTGTAAGTTCCATGAAGAAAGAAAAGTAGTTTGTTGAAGAAATAAATGAATTCAAGAAAATACTGAGAGTTTTAGATATTGTAATACATGTGTGTGTGTTTTACATCCACGTGAACCTTAAAAATTGTATGCACACTTTTGGAAACCCCAGGTGTCTAAGTCTCTGTGAGAATAATCTTATAGGTCTCTGTTTCTTATTTTTATCAATATGTGTTTAAAATATATAAAATATAAGAACAAAAATCAAAATCTGATTAGATGAGCAGTTGCTGGTTTTTATCAAATTTTCTCTGGTATGCATTCCAACAATGTATTTCTCTCTGGCTCCTGATACACACTGTATTTCAATCTTAAAACATCACATATTTTAGCAGGAGTTTAAAATAGTTATCTTCCAGTCAGGATGCAGGCGGTGATGGATGCAAGTTGGTTCCCTAGGGACCTTGTTAGAGAAAATCACTCATATGTTCAGTGAGCATTTGAACAAATGGACCTGCTGTTCTACCTAATGCTAGTGTAATTCCTTGATATATGGTCACTGTGTGTGACAATTGATGCTGTCACTTAGTTCGTAAGCATAACATTTCTAAACTCAAGTCACAAAAGCTGCATATAATGCTTCTCTAAGGGCTTATCATAATAAGACAAATAAACAAAACATTCTGGTCTAGGCAGTCACTCAATTAAAAATAAATGCATGCCCTTAGTTGAGGAATTTAAGACAACATCCCATATATATATATACACATAAAAGCCCAAGTTGAGCATGCTTCCTGGTTGGATTCCATTTTTCAGGCAATAGGTGTTTCATGAGAGGACTTTGCTGCCATAGATAGGACTGTCTAATCATTGGAGAGCATGAATCTATGTATGGTTTGTGTAAAGCTGCCAGAAATAACTTTAACCTGGCCTTTGCAATCTAAAATAAAGCATTGAGGTTGATTGTCATAAACAAAATGATACTAAAAATTCCAGGAGACATCTTTGTGGATTAAACCTAGTGGTTGCTTAAGTGTTTAATGCAAAGGCTGAAAATAAATACCAACATATATTTATACACAGTTCCTCCATATATATATATATATATATATATATATAT
>NW_027397066.1:113352718-113425218 GCF_003265705.2 Callorhinus ursinus | reverse complement strand
ATACATATACAGATACACACACACAATCATCCCACAGCTTCTCTAATGACAATCGTTTGGGTCCAAATAACAGTTAATCTGATTCCAAATGGGGAAGATTTTCTAAAACGTGTTTCAAAGCTGTTCTATAGCTATTTAATACCATATTCAGTATTCAAATAAGAATTAGAGAATAATCTAATTTTATCTACATTAATAAAGAAATAGCAACTGAATAACCCAGAAATTTAAATAATCCCAAAACTAGCTGTGTTGGCATTAAAACTTGATTTATTCACTTAATTTAAATAAGCATTTCTTGAATTCTAGAAAAGGAGTACATTACCATAGATTAAAGTCAAAGTCTCATGAAGAACTAGCCTTTGTATTAATTGATCAACTTTTTTTCCTTTCTGATAAGCACCTTATATTTTTTCTTTCAGTGGGTTTCCCCTTGTTTTGAAAATTTTCTCTCCTAAATGTGCAATAATTAAATGTATTCATCCAATAAATTTCAGTAAACTGTAATATTAACAAATAAGTGTTTAATAAAATTTGTGTGTAAAATATAAAATAATCATGAACAAATATATAAATATGACTAATCTCTTTATGAGAATATTAAATACACATTTTCAAACCTGATTTTTCTAAATTCCCAATTTAATAAAAAGAAACATGATTATTGAATAATAACATTAAACCAATACCATTTGAATATTTCTGATACATATTTAATATATTTGTGAGATTTAATAGCTTTCTATTATACACAAAGTTGTATAAATTCCTAAGTGGATTGAAACATTGTAGGAAGGAGAAAAGAAAAATCTCAGATGATATCACTGAAAGTCAAAGAAAGAGAAACATTTTGCTCTGTCCCCTCTTTAAAAAAGACTCTGGAACACCAGCTTATAGAGTTTGGCTCAGGGAAACAGATGTTGGCAATGTGATCAATTAAATGACAGGAAATAGCACCTCATGTCTCAGAGAGATCAATTCTGGTAAAAAAAAACAAAAGGAATTTCCCAGTTGTTCTCTGGTCACAGATACAGAATATCACTGAGATTTAAGAATCACTGGACTGGCCATGGAGTTTCTGTGGTAAGGAGATGGTGATCGCACAACATAGGTTATGAGACATAGAGCCTAGAGCAGCGACCGGATGGAAGATGTGACTGAAATGGCGAGAGGGTAACTAGTGAGTCTGTTCACTTCAGGTGAGTACTCTTTTGGGTCAAATCGGAATGAAGAGACCACCAGGGTTTGACAGCACTAAAAAGACTGAACATGAAGTACACTACACCTTCAGTACTCGGACCTTCAGTAACAGAGTCAGTGAGGAAAGAGGTTGCTGCTCAGTAACTAAGGGAAATGAGTGAGACTCAATTGGAAGATATTAGGTAATATAAAAAAAATAAATTCACACAAGTATCCACATAAGCACAGATGATCCAAGTACACTACAGAAATTTATCCTTTTTACCATTAAATTAGTTTTTATATTTTATGCATGTCATCATTTACCATTTACTCATGTTCTTCCAGTATCTCCATATATAATTTACACATATGGACGGAACATTGAATTCACAGCTTGTATCTAATTGAATGAAAAAGAATTATATAGCAGGTTTATATCACTAACAGATATAAAATAATGTTAGACAGCTGCTCTAAGAAATCCATTTATAACATGTCCAAAAATTATTGTAAATTTGTTAACCATACAGATATACAAAGTGCCAAATTCTTTCCATTTAAATCACACACACACACACACACACACACAAGAATTCTCCAAATAAGCTAAATTGCATAAACAGATATTTAAATCAATTTTTATAATGCCATGGAATATAACGTGATTAAATTGTTTTTTTATTATATTGTGTTTTTTAATTTTTATTGTTATGTTAATCACCATGCATTATATCATTAGTTTTTGATGTAGTGTTCCATGATTCATTGTTTGCGTATAACACCCAGTGCTCCATGCAGAATGTGCCCTCTTTAATACCCATCACCAGGCTAACCCATCCTCCCACCCCTTTCTCCTCTAGAACCCTCAGTTTGTTTTTCAGAGTCCATTGTCTTTCATGGTTCATCTCCCCCTCCAATTTCCCCCCTTTCTTTCTTCCCCTCCTGCTATCTTCTTTTTTTTTTAACATATAATGTATTATTTGTTTCGGAGGTATTAAATTATTTATCCCTTCATTTATATAAATTATGAAGACATGGTTTATAAATTTGGGATTTATACTCTATGCATATCTCTCATCCTGAACATCTTGCAGTAAGTTGTACTGACAAATTTTATTCTGGACTATTGTTTCAGTGATATTTGTATAGCAAACATCCTTGGTAGATAGATATAGTGTGTCTGTATAGAACAGAGAACAGGTTTGTTTGTGTGCTGTTTAATAAAGGTAATATCTCTCTTTGAGACAAAAATTAGGAATGTGTGGCTGTGATCCATTATGAAAAATTGTGGTTTTCTATACTTAAAGCTCCTCACCTGAGACATAAAATCACTCCTTGTATAGTATCCTTCTAGGTCTGCCTGTATCACCCCCATGGGAACTACATGGGGAACCAGGGCAAACGTGAAGCTCATGCAACTTGTAGTGCCCTAAATAATAAAGTTCTTGGAGTGACTCAGGATTCTCATATCTTCTGCCTACATCTATGAAATGTGGCAGGCTAACTTGTGAGCATGCCAGTAAGGTACAATCCCAGAGCCTTCACAGTTCTTGATAGGCAAAATGAATTGAAGTAATTAAAAATTCAATTATTAAGGTAGATGACCAAGCTAAGAAAATCAAAGAATCCACTGATAAAAATCAGAGTGAGGAAATATGAAGGAAAATGTAAAACCACAAACAAAAAGCACAGACTAGTGAATGTTTTAGAATTCTCCACAATAAAGAAGTTCTATCCTGAGAAAGTAGAGACATTGGAGGAAAATATAAAATAAAGAAATAATCCAATTAAGGAAGGTCTTTTAAGAATTGAAAAATAATCATGCTTTTTAAAAAGACTTAAAGAATGTCAAGCAAGATTAGTTAAAATAAAATAATTAGAAATAACAAAACCAGGGGTGCCTGGGTGGCTCAGGCGGTTGAGTTTCAGACTCTTGGTTTCAGCTCAAGTCCTGATTTCAGAGTGTGGGATGGAGCCCTGCAACTAGCTCTGTGCTCAGTGAGGAGTGGGCTTGAGATTCTTTCCCCGTCCTTCTCCCTCCCCATCCACTTCTCCGCCCACCCCGCTCATTCTCTCTCTCTCTCTCTCTTTCTCTCTCAAAATAAATAAATAAATAAATAAATAAATAAATAAATAAATAAATAAAATCTTTAAAGAAATAAATAACTCATTTGAAGGAAATAAACAACATGGAAGGCTCTCTCTACCACATATTAGTACTTATTATAATCAAAACACAGTGACTGTCTTGTCTAACATTTATCTCATGCACTAAAATAAATATTACCTTCAATTTTTGCTTTAGCTTTTGCTCACAATTGCTCAGTCCAGTCTTTATAGAAATTTTACATCTTTGTTTCAGACATTGCCTTTATCTAAATGAGTCATTACTCTCATTTTGAGTTTACTGTTAAGATGAAGGAGGAGAAGGCATGAAAAGAGGAGAAGACACAAAATGCAACTTTTTCAAGATTGCTATTGTAACATGGGATGGATAGGTAAGGATCTCTTCAAATGCCATCTAGCTTCTGCAGAACTTCTGTGACAGTTTAATAGTCTTGCTTTTAAATTCTGTAGTGTACTAGTAACTACTCTCTCCCAATCTGTGCTGTTTAATTGGTTTTCTACATTCTTGCAAAAATAGAAGGTGTATACCCATTTATAAAGCATATGTAAGAAAATGCACATTACTCTATGAAGAAAAAACTAAACCATTTCCTAGAAACAAATTTGTATTCTATGCTAAACTTCTGCCCATTATTTCTTGAATTTTTACATTATTGAGATGACAAAATGTATGATATAGATTGACATTATTTTATATAAATAAAAATAAGCATTATCCACCTCATTTAAAGCAAGTTATAAGTATCATTTTAATTAGTATATAATACTTTAATAAGGCATCCCATAATTTGTTTAATGATTGTTAATTCTTGAAACTTATGCTTTCAATACTATATATAATGCTCCAATCAATGCCAATATAATGTTATATCTTTTAAAAATGTTATTAAAAATACAACAAATAGGATAATTACCTGATCGAATGATAAGATGCTTTAAGGGACTTCTGACATGAATAGATAAATTATATCCAAAAAAAACTTAACAATTTACAATGCTCCAAATATTTTACAGGCATCCTTGTTTAAATGTATAATGTCTACTATTGAATATTCTTTTATTATAAAAATCATTCAAGTATATAAATAAAAATTCATTTTCCTGTTTTAAATTTTATCCCTCTGCTTATCATTGAGCTTGCTGTATTATAAATATGTGTTGGGAATTTTCATATTATTTTGTACAATTTTCAGTTTAGTTATCTACAGTTTGATTTTGGAGTCAGATAGATGAAGGTTTTATGCAACTACTTACTAAATATGTCACCTTAGGTGACTTACTTAACTTTCATAAAACTCATCTATAAAATGGGGACAAGAGGAAAGGGGGTTTGTAATACTGAAGTTATATAGTCATTTGAAAATATTATTTCATACAATGAATATATATCAGTCTAGAGTGGAATGTATAATATTGTTCTGTGATGGGTTCAGGACCCATAGCAGATTGAACAGTATTTGGTTTTAGAGATTCCATTAACTGTACCAGGACTGAAGTGCTGTCACAATGGAAGGAAAGTGGCAGGACTTGCTGGCAAATCACCTTTCCTTCAAAAGAAGAAAGGAATTGAGAGAATGGGGGGAGGAGTCATCAGGGAAAATGTTTTGTCTTATATTCCTTGTTCCATGGAAAACAATTCCTTATGGCCCCGCCCCCACCTCCATCATAGTTGAGATACTATCTAAGCAAAGCATTTCTGAAGATTGGCAATGCCTGGCTTTTGCTCCACAGTTGAACTCTTGAACAACTACCCCCAATAGCCCACCCTTTTGCTGCTTTAGACCAAAGTATATTGAGCGAGTTACTGAAAGAGTCTGGAGCTTGTCCCTGGAAATTAATGACTTGTGAGAAAAAAGAGAAAACTGTCTGTGTCCCATATGATTTCCCAAGGTCAGAGAAGTCTCTGGTCAGCAGAAAGGTAATAAAGGGTCTTTGTATAGATGCCAAAGAGACAGTTGATTGAAACACATCTCAACTTCCCGCTGACCATAAAAGGCAGTAACGACAAACTCAGTGGTGATTGCTGTACCTCATAGGAGATAAGTGTCATAGGGCAATCGGGTTAGCTACAGGATCAAGTGAGGCTTCTCTCTTATCAAGGAAAGGCATTTTAGCCCAGAGTATTCTTAGTGATGGAGAAGGCTGAGATAAATCAAAACCTAAGGCATTTCACTGAAACGTTATTCAGCAATAAAAAGGAATGATGTACAGATACACGCTAGCCCGTGGATGAACCTTGAAAATACGCTAATTGAAAAAATAAATAAAAAATAAGAAAAAGAAAATATGCTAATTGATAGAAACAAGTCATAAAAGACCAAGTGTGGTACAATTCCATTTATATGAAAATTCCAGAATAGGCAAATCTACAGAGACAGCAGGTGCATTAGAGGTTGCCCTGGACTTGGGTGGGGATATGAGGAGTGTTCTTAATGGGATGCAGTTTCTTTGGGAGGAAGATGAAAGTGCCTAAAATTAAATTATAGCACTGATAGCACAACTCTGCAGATATAAAAAAATCACTGAATTGTATACTTTAAATGGATGAATTTATGGAATGTGAATTATATGTATCTCAGTAAAACTGCTAAAATAGTCTTTTTTTATGAAGTTAGACAAAACAAAATATTTTAAGACTGATTGCAAATATGAAACTATACATGATCTTTGCTTATCAAATCTTGTAAAATGGCAGTTTTAATATACCGAAAGGTGGGCTACAATATTAATGTCAAGGATGAGTAGTTAAAGCTGACATAGATTTATCTGAAAATGAAGCAGTTGTACCATATGTTGTTGTAGTGTTTTTCTGATTATTGTTCAGTCACCATAGCTTATGAAGAGGTTAGAAATTATCAGAAGTGCATTTCTTGCTGTTAACCGATGCTTATTTAAATTTTGGATGGAAAGGAAACATCTAAATAAAATATATATGCATTAAAAAAACATACCATTTTTGCAGACAGAAGATGGTGGCAGACAGACTTACAGCAAAATTAGAAATGATTTGTCATTTATTTGTATAGTAAACCAGTTACATCTGCTTGCTCTCTGTCATCTGTTCCCCCATTCGGCCTCCCAACACTAGAGGAGTTAGACCTAAAAGTGGGAAGGCAAGGAGGTGTTTTCAACTAAAGTCCCTCCTTGAACTCCTTTTCAAGATGTTGGGAATGAGCAGTAAAAGAGGAGTCCAGCCACTATTCCCACATCAGGTTTCTGAAGATGGAATTTAAACCTCCTCTTGGAAAGGGGAGAAAATAAGATGAAAATCATCAAGTGTGAGATGTTATGCCTCAACTCAACTGAGGCTTAATAACTAAGAATGCCCAGAAATCAGTGGAATCTGTTTTGAAAAGGAGCTACTACAGAATATTTAAGATAACCATTGATGAAAAATATATTATTTAGAATTTATTTCCCACTGAATTTATATTGCTCAATAAATAAATTTTATATTTAATCTTCTAAAAGAAGTTTCCAGGATAAGACACATGCTAACTAAATATCCTTGTTTGTGATAGTGTTATAGGTGTGTATTTGTATTTTTTTTTTCTTTTTTGTCAGTTTGGGTAATTTATACCATTTTAGAAAATTTGCCTATACTTGAGTTATCTAATGTGTTGACATAAATTTGTTAATCTTTCCTTGTATTTATTTTAATTTATGGTAAGTCAGTAGTGATGTTTCCTCTTTCATTACTGATTTTGTGAAATTTTCCTCAGTTACCTACAGAGTTTGTCAACTGTGTTATTAAAAACAATTAAAAGACAATTAGCAATTTTGTTTTCTTTGAACTTCTCTATTAATTTTTCTGTTTCCTGTTTCATCAACTTTTGATATAATCTTTATTATTTCATAACTTGTGATTGCTTTTTGCTTAGTTTGCCCTTATTTTTCTATTCTATTAGTTAGGAAGCTGAGGTTAATGACTTGCACATTTATTTTTTTGGTCTAGATATTTAAAGATATAAAGTTCCCTGTAAACACTGCTATATCCATCACAAAAATTGTGAAATGCAATATTGCCATTTTTATTCAATTTAATTTTTAAATTGCAGAGGACCCAGCTAAATTCTGTGCAGACTCCTGACCTACAGAAACTGTGAATAAGAAGTCTTATGTTGTTTTAAGCAGCTGTTTTAATTTTGTGGTAGTTAGTTATACAGTACAAAAAAAACAAATACATTGTAGTATCACAAATGCCAAAAAACAAAACAAAATGAAACATTTTAAGGAAAAAGATGATTGATAGTTTTGCAAATTACTTATAGGACAAAAATGGTTAGGATTGACAAATAATCCTCATTTAGTGATGAGGATATTACTGATAAATTTAGCTAGAACTGGTCTGGTGGATTACAGGAGTGCAAGGCAGGCTAAGATGGGTCAAGGAGGGAGTGGAAGAGGAGTTAATCATAAATATGAAGTAAACTTGTGGAGAAGATTCATTCTGAAAAGAAGGTGAGATCTATGGAGATTGTCAACAGGGAATTTGAGTTGATTTGTTTGGGGTTGTCAATATGTTTGTTTTTTGTTTTTTGTTTTTTTTTTGTTTGTTTTTTTGAGAGGGAGGGAGGAAGGGAAGGGGCAGAGAGAGAGAGAGAGAGAGAAACTCAAGCAGGCCCTATGCCCAGTGTGAAGCCCGACACAGGGATCAATCTCACGACCCTGAGATCATGACCTGAGACAAAAACAAGAATTGGTTGCTCAACCAACTGAGCCACCCAGGCACCTCAATATGTTCTTTTTTAAACACAAGAAACTTAGGAATTATGCTTTATTCATTTCTATTTTGAAAGGTAAGCAATTGCTTCAGGTAAGGTACTTTTTTTTTTTTAAGTAGAGAGACAGAGAGAGACACAGTGAGAGCAGGAACACAAGCAGGGGCAGAGGGAGAGGGAGAAGCAGGCCTCCCAAAGAGCAGGGAGCCTGATGTGGGGCTCGATCCCAGGACCCAGGGATCATGACCTGAGCCGAAGGCACACGCTTAACGACTGAGCCACCCAGGTGCCCCTGAATTAACTTTTAAATTGTTATGTATAGTTGTTTACAATTGATGATCTCACAAAAATGTTGCATTGCCCTGTGTCCAGGCTGACCTGAAATATATTTTTTTAGGAATACAAATATTTTAATCAATATATGACTCATATACATATTTTTCTCTCAGCTGTTAGTGACTTTGATAAAGGAAAAGTACCTGAAGCAATTACTTACCTTTCAAAGTAGAAATGAATAAAGCATAATTCCTAAGAAATGTATCGTGTTTTCAATAGCAATCATTTGGACATTAGTAACACAACAAGGCAATTACCTATATGTTATGAGTTATTTAAGGCTTTCTGAGATTAAAATACATTTTTTACGGTGAACCCACGGGTCTCAAGTGTTTTAACTCCACAGACATTATGAAATGTATTCAAGCCTTTAACTGTATTTTTCCCTCTGATAATTATTTCTATAAAAATAATCATTTGCGTGGTGGAAGTTTTTGTAACCTATAATGAATGTTGATTTGTAATAAATCAGAGACTTGTGGTAGTCATAAGAACAAAATAACAATATTTGATATTTTCATAATAATAAAGATATGTTAAAATGGAATTAGACAATTCTATACTTTAGTCTGGTCAAAGAAGTAATAGGGGAAAGAATGCTGATGACCTTTATAGATATGTTATAATATACATGCATATTAACTAGAGAAACATTCGTGAAATAAACTGTTCTTTAAAACATAAAACCTATACAACATGTAGAGCTATGTGAGTTTACAAGCTATTGAGATAGAATGGACAGCAACTATTGCTTTAATATCTTTTTCCAGAAAAATTTTAAGCTTCCCATAATGTCACGAGAAATCTAACACATTCTTTCTTCCTAATTAATTGTTTGGTGTCATGTATCTTGCTTATTAAGATTGTTAAAGTTGTCCATATCAGCAGAATATGAAAATAGCTATGCTTCACTGCCCTGCTTCATGTTATGTGCCCGAACTATGAAAAAATGGTTAAAATGTATGCTTGCCACGATATTTGTTGAAATATATACGGAATGCTATGAAATCAGACCCAACAAGGGACATGAACAGTTTGATGTCATTAATATTCAGACAAATGCAAGCAGGAATGTTCTTGGAACTGAGAGAAGATGCTTTACTCCACACAGATGGTACAACTTACATTAGCATTTGGGGCTTCCAAAGACATGTTCCTAATTTTTTCTTTCTTTTAATAAAATGAATGTTGAAGGGTACCTCAAGGTCTGTGAGATCTAGAATAAAACTGAATTATGTGTGAGTATTAATAATTTTCTCTCTCTCTCTCACACACACACACCCCTCAGTTGGTTGAGCTGGTTTCTGCAAAGATAGATTTATCCAATCTTTTCGTTATAGTATAAGGGTTAAATTCAATTACTATGACCACTAGAAATACAGAATATTTAAAGATCCAAGCAATTACAACCCATGAGTGACAGCAAGACTGCCACTAGAAATACAGGAAATGGTTTTTAAAATTTCAGAACTGTTTGTAGCACAATTGCAGTGGTTAGTGATAAGTCTTCAAATTATTACATGTATGCAATTTATTGACTTCGTGAATTTATCTTTTGTTTGTCAGTATAAATACCAGACACTCTGTGATGTTTAGCTTATATATTTACTTGTAGTGTTTAAATTTAAAAAATTATTATATTTAACTCACTGTTTTACAGCTTAATGGTGAAGCTGTGGATGTTTAGCCAGACTGCCTGGGATTGAGTCATAGGTCTTACAAGCTGGTGACCTTGAACTAGATGCTCAAACTTCCAGCTTCTCAGGTCTTCAAGTGTTAAATTGGTGATAATACATATACTTCACAGGGTTGCTGTAAGGCTTGAGTACTTTAATATAGGTGACGTACTTAAAACTGTACCTGGCAGATAGAAGGAGCTTTATAGATAAGCTCTTAACATTGGGTCGAGTGAGAACATTTAGGCTCTTTCTTAGGCAATATGGCTTCTGGAATGCTTTTTACATATTCTGATCATGTAAATGTTTTTTATGTCATGGTTATAGATGCATAAGCCAAAACATATTTACTTAGCACGAATTATATGCCAGATTCAGATTTGAACTGTGAATAAGCTTATCAGGTCCACTAATGTTTCTGGGCCATGAATCATGATTTTCCTGTATCTACTCAATAATAATTATGCAATGCTTTATTTCAGAGGAATGGTTCAATAACACTGAATATGTGTTTTAGTAGTACATATTCACATTTTTTAAACTTTTAAGCATATGAATGCTATGCAAACTTAACTGAAAAATATGATAATATATAAAATTTTTAAAGAATATATATTGGCCAATATTAGTAAAAGTTCTCCATTTTGTGCAATTCCATTTCGCTTCAAGTACAGGATTTTCAGTGAAGGTACTCACTTAACATTCATGTGACTGTAAGTTTTAAAGAACTTATGCTCAAAAGTCCAAATGACAATAGGAAGAATTGAAAAAGAAAATGTAGTAGATATCTAATTAAAATTGTGTCAAAATTATGGATTTTTTCAGTTATTAATAGATTGAACTAATTTGAGTTCTAAATAGAAATTTTAAAAATGTACACACACACACACACACACACATATAAAATTTGCAGAGGAAGGTTTTCTCTCCTCAGATTCAGTAGTATGGAGTAGCTTTCAATGAAGCCCAATTATCCATACTGTGGGCATGTAAATTCAATCCATTTTATTTATTTTATTCTTTTTTAATTTATTTATTTGACAGAGAGAGACACAGCGAGAGAGGGAACACAAGCAGGGGGGTGGAAGAGGGAGAAGCAGGCTTCCCGCGGAGCAGGGAGCCCGATGTGGGCCTCGATCCCAGTACCTTGGGATCATGACCTGAGCCGAAGGCAGACGCTTAACGACTGAGCCACCCAGGCGCCCAAATTCAATCCATTTTAGTAACTCTTTCCTCTAAATATCATATGGGTTATTATCTTTGGGAAAAAATATCATATGGGTTAATGTGTTTTTTTACATTATGTTTTCCTGTATGCCATGTTTGCATGCTGGTGTAATTAAGAAAAAATATTTTAATACAATACTTGGAATGCTTAGGGTAGTTTTGACAATGTTTTGCCATAACCATAAATCTTTTTTTTTTTAAAGATTTTATTTATTTATTTGACAGAGAGAGACATAGCGAGAGAGGGAACACAAGTAGGGGAGTGGGAGAGGGAGAACCTGGCTTCCTGTGGAGCAGGCAGCCTGATGCGGGGCTCAATCTCAGGACCCTGAGCCAAAGGCAGACACTTAACGACTGAGCCACCCAGGTGCCCCTAACTATAAATCATTCTCGTGTTGATTTTTTTTGTTGTTGTTTTTTACGGGAACACATTTTGTAATCTGCAACTATTTGTTATATAATTAAATGTTCTATGTGCATTAAATTTGTGTATTCTTTTTATTTTTTATTTTTTTAAAGATTTTATTTCTTTATTTTGAGAGAGAGAGAGAACTTGCAGGAGCAAGGGGGAGGGGCAGAGGGAGAAGAAGAAGCAGCCTTCCTGCTGAGCAGGGAGCCCGATGAGGGCCTCCATCCCAGGACCCTGAGATCATGACCTGAGCCGAAGGCAGACGCTTAACCAACTGAGCCACCCAGGGGCCCCAAAACTTTTGTACCTTTTTAAAGACAAAACTCATATATTTTAGAAATTTGATCTTAGATGGGACACATTTAAATATTACTACATCAAAGAAAACCTGTGGTTTGGTTTTTCCTGCCTAGTGTGCGTTTATATTTCTTCTTTTTAAAGCTCCTTGGCTTTCTTTAAGGAAAAACATCCTCTTTCACGATCAGTACATGGAGTGTGACTGATGTCACTGGGTGCTCCAGAATTAGGCACAAGATTGAGCTTGACAATTAGAGCACTACACAGCCGCCAGTGAGTGCTCATGCCTGTAGAGATGCCTTGCTACGCAGAGCCATAGCCATGGCATTTACTAGAAGTATTTGGGGAGAAGGAATTTGCTAAACCAGAGCTCTCAGTCACAACCTACAGAGGGCTTGTTTCAAAATAAAGCCACTGTAGAGGAAAGCAGGGCTAAAGCTGGAGAGCGTGAAAGAGATGTGTTCTGATGGCATCCCTCACCTGGATCTATCCATGTTAAAGGTTAGAGGGCATATTTTCAGTGAAGTAACCTTTATAGTTGTATAAATGAATCCGTTTCCTTTGGGTGTTAGTCAGTTTGAGTAAGATTTTTAAAACATAATACAGTATTTATATATATGCTTTTTAAATACATCCACTTTGTTGTGCAACCAGCACCACCATCCATCCCAATAACTTGTAAAACTGAAGCTCTATACTTATTAAAATTCCTTTATAGTGAAAGAGAAATTCCAGAAAGCATTAAATCTCCGATAAGATTGTTCAAACTATTAAATCAATATGATATTTTTCTCCTTTCTTTATAAAAGTCTGTTATAATTTTTTAAAGATTTTTTTTTATCTTTTTGAGAGAGAGAGAGAGAACAGGAACTGGGAGGAGAGGGAGAAGCAGGCCCCCTGCTGAGCAGGGAGCCCAAAGCGGGACTCAATCCCAGGGTCCTGGGATCATCACCTGAGCCAAAGGCAGATGCTTAACTGACTGAGTCACCCAAGCGCTCCAAATTCTGTTATAATTTAAAAGAATAAAGCAATAAAAGAGGTTTAGGAAGGTCAACCTTCCTTTTCATATTCCACCTGTGAGCCTCTCAAAAGCACTTTTACTGCACTACCATCTGGAAATTATTTTTTCTTCCCAAGGAACACCATTTAATACTTCTTCTCTTTTGTGCTTATTAGTAACAAATTCTCTAAAATTTGTTTCTCTAAAATTGACTTTATCTCACTTAAATTATCATAACATATATTTTTTTAAGATTTTATTTATTTATAAAAAAAAGATTTTATTTATTTATTTGAGAGAGACAGAATGAGAGATAGAGAGCACGAGAGGGAAGAGGGTCAGAGGGAGAAGCAGACTCCCTGCCAAGCAGGGAGCCCCATGTGGGACTCAATCCCGGGACTCCAGGATCATGACCTGAGCCGAAGGCAGTCGCTTAACCAACTGAGCCACCCAGGTGCCCTATCATAACATATTTTTGAGTTTATATTTAAAGCTTGACAATTGTATTCCTTTAGACATTGAATGCATCATTCTACTATCTCCTGACTCCGAATTTTTCCATTTCTATTACTTTGTAAAAGCTGAAAGTCTAATTATTGCCCTTATAAAAATAATTGGTTTTTATTCCTGGTTATTCATGATATTTTCTCAGCATTTTCACTTTTCAGCACTCAGAAATGTGTAGTTATGGCATTTTTATTACTTTGTGGTGGGTCTTCTTTTGAAGTTTGGAACTGAAAAGTCCATTTTCAGATGATCTTATGGATTTTTTTTCTATTACTTTTTAAACTCCTTGATTTGGATCATTGTGCATTTGCCTAATTCCATTTGATTGAGGGACTGAAAATGTATTTAAGCGTGTGTAGAAATAATGAGAGGCATAGGATGCTACCATTTTTCTCAAGAAATTATTTAGATTTGTTCCCCAAAATCATCTTTATTTGAATCTCAGAAATTAAGAGAATTCAAAGTTAAACTTAATTTTCTTCAAGGGATATTCTACTTCCAACAACAGCTGATCTCTAAGTGTAGAGCCTCAGGGACAAAGACTAAAATAAAAGAGGTTTAGGAAGGTCGACCTTCCTTTTCATATTCCACATACGAGCCTCTCAAAAGCACTTTTACTTTTATTATCCTAGCAGACATCTCTTGAGAATGGGCAGACGCATTCAGGGAATCAGAGGATCCAAAATGCTTGACTAAGCTGTCATCTTTCCATATTCTCCTGAACCTTTGTCTCATATATTTTTTCATTGTTTTATTGGTCTTTAATATTTAACATATTTTGTAATATTTTAATTCACATATTTTAATATTTTAAAAATATTTTTAAGTATCAGCTTTTCTCTTGGCTTGAGTGGGTAGATGTTAGAATTACCTAACCCAGTATTGCTCCACCTGATTTTAATAAGGAAATAATTAGATGTCTCACGTAGATTGTCTCATGTTATCAATACGTTTTATTTTAAATAAATGTGCTTACTTTTTCCTATTTCATATATTTTAAATATTGTCAAATTAAATGTAATGTCCTACATTACATGTTTAGAAATGTAAATTAGAAAATTTTAGATTCAGGGGCGCCTGGGTGGCTCAGTTGGTTAAGCGACTGCCTTCGGCTCAGGTCATGATCCTGGAGTCCTGGGATTGAGTCCCACATCGGGCTCCCTGCTCAGCAGGGAGTCTGCTTCTCCCTCTGACCCTCTTCCCTCTCGTGCTCTCTATCTCTCATTCTCTCTCTCTCAAATAAATAAATAAAATCTTTAAAAAAATAAATAAAAAAAGAAAATTTTAGGTTCAGAAATTCATGGTTCCTATTTTTAAAGCAAAATGGTTATGATTTACTTTAATTACTTATTTTGGTAACTGTAAAAGGAGATCACGAATATCTGAGTCTGTTTTACCACCAATTGACATGACTATACTGAGATGTTATGAAACATTTTAAAATTTTATACTATATCATTAAATTTAAAAATATATTTTTCATGATATTATGAGCCTATTAATTGCTATAAAATTATCCCTTTTTCCAAATTAAATAATAAATCAGTAAAAATAATCAACAATCAATAAAAATTATTAACATCTTAGTGGTAGATAAAAAACTACTATGTGTTATGTAAGATTGATTATTTTCTCATAAATTTTGGCTACAAATAAAATTATTAAAGGATCTTAATACACAGACTAGAAAAATACTGTGTATATAAACTTATCTAAATATTGAAGTATGTTCAGTTATCAATACCATTTCCCAGAACACTATGTTTTATAAAAATCTTAAATTTAAGAATTGTAGGCTTAATTTGTAGTATCTAAGAGAGTTTCCATTTTTTTATGGCTATCAGCTTTTCTTCAAAAGATTTTTGAGGGACTTTTTTTTCTTTCTTCTTTATCTCCATTATCACAGTAAACTGGATATGTAAAACAAAAATAAAAACAAAACTGAAAGACAAAAAACCTTGTTAATCTATTGTGTTGTAATACCCCACATTGATGTCTTTTCAATCCCTGATTATTCTAATTCAATCTAAATAGAGTGCTTATGGAAAAATAAATGGAAAATAAGGATCTTAAAAAATGATTTCTTCTTTAATTTAACTGGTTAAAGGACAGAATCAGTGGAGGCTGTTGTTTAATAATATTAAGTAAATAAAATTTTATTTGTGAATTATGGTATGCAGAATTAAAACATCTTACAATATGAAGCTTTTATTATTTGATTTAACTTTTTTCTTTTCTAAAATATATATTTTTAAAAATTATATTCTAACTGCTGTGACCACTCTGGAAAACATATGGATGTTCCTCAAAATGTTAGGAATAGAACTACTCTATGATCCATCAATTGCACTACTAGGTATTTACTCAAAGGATACAAAAATACAGATTCGAAGGGATACATGAGCCCTGATGTTTATAGCAGCATTATCAACAATAGTCAAATTATGGAAAGAGCCCAAGTGCCCACTGACTGATGAATGGATAAAGAAGAGGTGGTGTGTATACACACACACACACACACGATGGAATATTACTCAGCTATAAAAAGCAATGAAATCTTGCCATTTGCAATGATGTGGATAGAGCTAGATAGTATTATGTTAAGTGAAATAAGTCAGTCAGAGAAAGACAAATACCATATGATTTCATCCTATGTGGAATTTAAGAAACAAAACAAATGAGCAAAGTGGAAGAAAGAGAGCAAACGAGGCAAAGCAAGAAACAGACTCTTAACTATAGAGAACAAACTGAGGATTGCTGGAGGGATGTGGATGGGGGGTTGGGTTAATCACTGGTAGTGATCACTGGTTGTTGTTTGTAAGTGATGAATCACTAAATTCTATACTTGAAAATATTACACTATATGTTTACTAACTGGAATTTAAATAAAAATTGGAAACATTTTAAAACATAAAAATGATGTTCTAAGTTACTTGCTTGATTATCATTTAGAGTCACAGTGTACATGGTCAGTACAGTGTTTCTACTATAAGTATATATAAGTAAGGTATTCCAGCCAGAAATTTTTAGAAAGAAATAACTGATCTAGAAGTTCAGTACAGTGAAATCATCACACAGTTTAGTCTACCATCTCACCTAGTGCAGAGATGTATGGATAACAAATGCTTTTATCTTTCTACCTCTATTTACTCTCTTGTGAATAGGTTATTATGGAAACAGATTTTCTAAATGCAGAAAATAAGGATGAATTTATGGATCAAGTCTAGGACTTTAATTATTACTGTGTGTGCATTCTTTATGTAAAAGAAGGGAACCAAATTTGTACATGCAAGCCAGTATAATGATATCTTGAAGCAAAGAGCTATTTTCATAGCACATTACATAATAGACTAGGTGTGAAATTAGTTTTATGGTGAATGGATACCCTGAGGGTTGTTAGCTTTTTATTATGTACAGCTTTTTGTACACCAATGCATTAGTATTTCTTCTTATAGATAACAACAAAATTAATATATTTAAATGATTGAATAACTCTTAAAGTGCTCTCACCATTCCCTATATTCTCAATACTAATTTCACTTTTATCTTGCAACAATAACTCAGAAAGGGTTTTGCTTCAGGTTCAGCCACACATGTACTTTGCATAATTTAAGAAATGAAGTAAAATAAGAAACACAGCATTTTCCAAGTAAATATTGTGAGAAAAACAAATAAACATATATCAAATTATATAAACACTTTGTATATAACTTTTTTATAACTAAGCTCAAGTCTAGTTAAGTTTTCAAAGAATCGAGAGATATGGATAAAATTATATGTGGTCAAATCCAAATTGTAATGACAAAAAGGAATTAGGAACATCTGTGTGAAATAATTTAACAGCAAACGACTGAGGGCCACATGTGTTTTTCTTTATTCTCCAAACTGAGCTATGAACTTAGTGCATGGCAATGGTAACCAAAAAAGAACAGTAAGTTAAAAAAAATGTACTTTTTTTATACATGGATCTTTTTGGGGCCATGGAGTTTAATTTTGTTTGTTTGCTTGTTGACAATAGGAACTATGCAAAAGTAAAAGATTTTTATTTATTTTATAGTTGCATAGTTGTCAAAGAGTTAATAAATCATATTTGAAATAATCAGTATAACCAATCTTAATATTTCCTATTTGTGGGCTTTATAAACATTTATTTAGCTGATAGGTATAAGAATTATATATACATATATATGTATGTATATATACATACATATATATTTGAGAGAGAAAGTGTGAGCAGGGGAAGGGGCAGAGTAAAAGGGAGAGAATTTCAAACAGACTCCCCGCTGAGCATGGACCCCCCCCCCCCGCCCCACGCAGGGCTCTATCTCACAACCCCAGATCATGACCTGAGTCGAAATCAAGAGTTGGACACTAAACTGACTGAGCACACAGGTGCCCGAAGAATTAGATATTTTTAATTCTGTAATTATCCTTATAGTACTGGAAGATGCTATTACATTCCTAAATTTTGACTTTAAAGCAGTCCATTTATGTGGGAAAATGTCAAACTCCAATTGGAAAGAAAGGAATCTGTTAAAGAGATTACTTAGGCATGAACCATCATGAATATATAAGCTATTCAAAAATATGGCATTACATGGGGCACCTGGGTGGCTCAGTTGGTTAAGCAACTGCCTTCGGCTCAGATCATGATCCTGGAGTCCCGGGATCGAGTCCCGCATCGGGCTCCCCGCTCAGCGGGGAGTCCGCTTCTCCCTCGGACCCTCCCCCCTCTCATGGTCTCTCTCTCTCTATCTCATTCTCTCTCTCAAATAAATAAATAAAATCTTTAAAAAAAAAAAAAACTCCTGTTATTAAAAAAAAAAAAACAAAAACAAAAACAAAAAAAAACCCAAAAATATGGCATTACATTAAATTCCACTCTCATTTCTTCTGAATGTCTCTCAGGTAAATTTTTCTCTAAATAAGTCATGTATATGGTCAGGAAAAATATTTTTTTTCTCAAGCAGCTTTTCCTTTATTATGCACAATCTTCACTATCTTTTCAATAACCTTACAGGAAAATTTTAAAAATTTTGGTCAGTCAAAATATATTTTATCCCGCCCCAAACAACCAGATAATTATTCTAATCCACTCTCAGATATTTGTTTTCATTCATTTAAAAATATCACTTATTATGTTAGTTGGTATCAACTAAAAAAAAAATCCACATAGGAGGAATAACAAAGGTTCATTGAATTCCTAATTTGTATCAGTCACTGGGATAAGAACATTAGGTGAATTGTTTAATTTTGTCATCAGAAATTGGAAATAGGTACTGTAAGTATTTTTATTTTATATATAAAGCAACTGAAGCTTAGTGAGGTTAAATAACTTGCCAAAAGTTACATGACCAGTGTGTGGTAGAAAAAGTTATGAAAGCTCTCTTAGACTGTATTATGCTGATATGAGTATAAAGTAAAGGTGGGAAACCCAATCAAAAAGAAAGTTGTAAAGGAATAAATAGGAAAGTTACTAAAAGAGGAAAAGAAATTCATTTTATTTTTTTGAATGGGATTTTATTTCCACTTGAAATAATTCACCTTTTAAACATTGGGCAATTAGAGGATAAGAAGAAAAATACATGTAGTATTCAAAAATATCTAAAAGCATATTTAAGATGGTCAATTAAACAGTACATATAAGGGCGCCTGGGTGGCTCAGTTGTTAAGCGTCTGCCTTCAGCTCAGGTCATGATCCCAGGGTCCTGGGATCAAGTCCCGCATTGGGCTCCCTGCTCAGCAGGAAGCCTGCTTCTCCCTCTCCCACTCCCCCTGCTTGTGTTCCTGCTCTCGCTGTCTCTCTCTGTCAAATAAATAAATAAAATATTAAAAATAAAACAGTACATATAAAACCAACTTTTCCTCGTAGAGTTTGAGTGCCATGTTGTAGGAACTCTCAAAAGCAGAAATTAAATTAATTACTTGTATTTCTCTGAAATGCATTTTTATATACACAATATTCACCAAAATCATATGTCAGAATTATCATGAGATGTTCTAAAGTATAATCACAAGAATAATCTATTCCTATTTAAAAAATTGTGTTAGGATAATAGTGGTATTGATACAGAACATAATCACTTTTTAATCTTCTTTCTTGACTACCTATCAACAGTAAACTACAGAAATAAGTGACCATATAAAATTTATGAAAAATATACAACTTGCCCTCATTTTTTAAATCTTCAGTTGTATCAGTTAATTTAATTTACTTGCAAGCCACAGAAACAAGCTTTGTCCAATTGAAGCCAAAGGAGATTCATTGGAAAGATATAGGACACATCTATTTTTTTCTTTTTAAGATTTTATTTATTTATTTGACAGAGAGAGACACAGTGAGAGAGGGAACACAAGCAGGGGGAGTGGGAGAGGGAGAAGCAGGCCTCCCACCGAGCAGGGAACCTGATGCGCGGCTCAATTCCAGGACTCTGAGATCATGACCTGAGATCATGACCTGAGCCAAAGGCAGACGCTTAACGACTGAGCCACCCAGGCGCCCTGCTATAGGACACATCTTAAGAAAACAAGTCTTTAATAGAGGACCGTTCATCTAAATAGCAGGAGCTTAGCAAATTCCTACTTTGAGTGCTTTTGCTTTTTTTTTAAGATTTTATTTATTTATTTATTTATTTATTTATTTATTTGAGAGAGAGTAAAAGAGAGAGAGTGCTAGAGCACTAGCAGAGGGAAGGGTAGAGGGAGAGGGAGAAGCAGATTCCCTGCTGAGCAGAAAGCCTGTTGTGGAGCTCAATCCCAGGACCCTGGGATCATGACCTGAGCTGAAGGCAGAAGCTTAATGGACTGAGTCACCCAGGTGCCCCATGAGTGCTTTTGATAGAATTGATGCTCCCTAGTTGGGAAGAGAGGGCAGGGATGTCTCTTGATTAAAGTTTCCCAAGCACTGAGCATCATTAAGGAAGAAGTGTTTAGCCAAATGAAAATGCGGGTAGTATTAAGGAAGAAGTTAGTGCATGTAATGCCCACATATAAGCTAATCAATACATCTATTCATCTAATGGTAACAATTTCTACTTTTTAACAAATAGCTTTCCTACTTAAAACTAGCATAGCTAGTCTACTATTAGTCATTTCTCATTCATTATATATTTGGCAAGGAGAAATGTATCCCTAAAATGAATAGCAATGAAGAATGTGAAAAAAAAAAAAAAGAGTTTTCAGTCAAATAACTGGATCTGGACATTTATTTCAAATAAATTTAAATGCATAATGAGATTTCCAATGATATTTAATAATAAATATAGTATCCAGTAATTTAACTTCAGAGTCTTAAATCTTGAGATCTAGCATTATTTTTATGAATTTGGTGGTATTTCACTATAGAATCTATGAGCACATATTGGGTGTAGACTGGTTTTTTGTTTTGCATTTTCTAATATTACCTTAATTCTTTATATATTTCCTTACCTGATAAAAAATAATTTAGAAATTAAAATTACATGTATATACATATTGCATATATATACATACATATATATATATCATACATAAAATTGTGTCTGTCTACATAATGGTAAGTATTCAATCAATTTGCTAATAAAACAGATGTGATCAACTTGCATATACTATTTAATGAATGTATTATAAATTAGATATAATGGTCAAAGCTAATCTAGGTTTCACTTAGAGTACATCCTTATGAATATCAAATGAACATATCAATATAAAAATCAATTACCTTTTCTTTGACATATAGTATTGAAAATTGCTTTGGCAAACATACTTCTGTTCTAGAGAATGGTTGTTGAAAAATGTTTAATAATATAACAAATTTCTTTAGAGGTCTTTTGGGTAAGAAAAAAATAAATTTGAAATTGTGTATCATTCCTAACTGAAGTCTTAGCAGTAATATAAAATGTTCAGGTTGTAGTACATTTCAGGACTCTACAAATGATTAATATTCATTTGGAAGTTATTATCTCTGGGATAAAATATTTTAAGTAACGTGAAATTCAGTATTCATTTAATTATTTGTGATTACATAACGTAACAAGTTCCATACTGTTACTTTACTTTAGCTTCTGTTTTTATATGAGGAATAGTGTGAACAAAACATAAAGCTCTGATGCTGAAACAGGAGAACAACTATAAACTTTCCTTTATTAAGGGAGAATATTTGTCTGAAATTAATACAGTAATTCTGCTTCATTTACCTGGCATCACTGGAAAATAAGCTGTTTCACAAACATGAATTATCCAAATGACTGAAACTCGCCCAGTTACTAACTGAAAGTTTCATTATAACTGCTCCGCTAGAAGTTTTTCAGTAACTTATGACACACTTTTCTGACTCATTTTATAGTAGAGTGAATATAATTTAGCTTTTTCTTGTTGATCCAATCAATCATTTTAAATGCTATTCAATTATTCATCAAACATTTGTTGAATGCCCACTAATTCAAAATCTACTAAGAACTGGGACTGAAAGGCTGGATCTCAGACATTAATTGTCTGCTGAGAGCCAGTGGGAAGCTAAACTGGTTTTGCTTTCTCTCATAAATGACCCCCTTACAAAGGAGGGTTTTCTATTTTTCCTTCTGCTTTCCTCATGGATCTGGGTAGTTGTTCTTGAATCTTAGCATCAACAAAAACATTACTTTTCAGATCTGTGTTGCAATGCTTTCTCTCTGAGAACTGAACACCCATCTTGACATAACATCTAGGATTCTTCTGCAGTTTTCCATGACCACCTTGGTTAAGGAGACATTATTTTATAAATGTTGCCATGGAATGAAAATATTAAGAATCAGCATTATGTGTAGATCTATTTTCCCTTCTGTTAGATTTCCCATTGACTTTTTTTTTTGATGAAGTATAGAATCTTTATATGGTCTAAAAGTACTTTTCTGCTTCCAAGCAAGAAGGGAAAAATGAAGGGGGGGGCATCGGAGGGGGAGGAGAACCATGAGAGACTATGGACTCTGAGAAACAAACTGAGGGTTCTAGAGGGGAAAGGAGTGGGGGGATAGGTTAGCCTGATGGGTATTGAGGAGGGCATGTACTGCATGGAGCACTGGGTGTTATACGCAAACAATGAATCATGGAACACTACATTAAAAACCAATGATGTAATATATGGTGATTAACATAACATAATAAAGATTCAAATTCATGAACAAAGTACAGAATTATTTCAAGGTAGAAAGGTGTGCCATTCAACAAACAAATAAAATATAAATAAAGGAAAAAAATAAAAGTACTAGTCCACAAAATAATCATTAATCCCAAAATACAATCAACGTACCTTTACAATGGAGAATGCTGTGAGATCCTAATCTTAAGAGGGCTATGTGAAGGGGCCACCTGGGTGGCTCAGTAGCTTAAGTGTCCAACTCTTGATTTTGGCTCCGATCATGATCTCAGGGGCTGATATCCAGCCCTGCATGAGGCTCTGCCCTTGGCGTGGAGTCTGCTTAAGATTCTCTCTCTCCCTCTCCCTCTGCCCCTCCTCCCCACCGCGCTCTCTCTCTCTCTAAAAAAAATAAAATAAAATAGGGCGCCTGGGTGGCTCAGTTGGTTAAGCGACTGCCTTCGGCTCAGGTCATGATCCTGGAGTCCTGGGATCGAGTCCCACATTGGAGTCTGCTTCTCCCTCTGACCTTCTTCCCTCTTGTGCTCTCTATCTCTCATTCTCTCTCTCTCAAATAAATAAATAAAATCTTAAAAAAAATTAAAAATAATAATAATAATGAAATTACTTTAAAAAAGAGGGCTATGTGAACTCCAGCTCCTTCAGTTTCGGCTAACAATTAATTCACTTTCTGTTTAAAACCACTCCAGGTTTCCATTTCCTGTAGTGAATCCTGATTGACATTTGTAAAATATCAGCTCTCTGAAGCAATATGATGAAAATGGGTACAGTAGGAATGCATGAGTTTCCTCCTAAGTCTAGCAGGTTTATTTTTATTTGTACATTTACGTATTTCTCTGTTCTGTTATATTTGGCTCATTAATATGCTGCAGATGGATAAAATAACTGGAATTGCAACTTTAACTCAAGAGTAGTAGATACTAAAGAATAAAAGAAAACATCGGAAAATATTCTCCTGGGAAAGGGGTAGCTTGTTGGCCCTGGTGGGTATAAGGGGTGAAGAAGGAAAATTTTTATATATGGCACAGAAAATTTCAGAATAACTTCCAAGTCACCAGATAGTTTACAATTCTGAGGACTCAGGTCCTGTCTGCCTATAAAATTAGGAAGTCTATTCTAGTAGAAGGGAAAAAGAAAATTCATAAACATAGAGCCAATGACCATGAAAGACTGGAAAAGAACTGTAGGAAATAAGAAAGAACAAGGTGGTAGTAGGATACTGATTAAAGACTATTTTTTTAAAGATTTTATTTATTTATTTGACAGAAAGAGTGAAAGAGCACAAGGAGGGGGAGCAGCAGAGGGAGAGGAAGAAGCAGGCCCGCTTCCGAGCAGGGAGCCTGATGCGGGACTCGATCCCAGGACCCTGGGATCATGACCTGAGTCGAAGGCAGATGCTTAACCATCTGAGCCACCCAGGCGCCCTAAAGACTATTTTTGAAGGTCATATGGATTGGATGCATGTAACAGTCTTCCTAAGTCTTATTATCTATATTGTTAAAAACAAAAACGAAAACAAAAACACCCAGCCTCTTTATTCCCAATTGAACTTGACCAAAACTGGTATCACAAAAGTTTCCTGCGTCTTTTAGTAATAGAGGCAGAGATTAAATTCCTTATAACATGAGAAGACTGAATTTGCTGTAAGGATCAATTGCAAGCACATAGACTCATCAAAATCTGTGGTAAATGTCCATAAAAATAAACCAGTTTGAAGTTTAGAGAATAAAGAAATACTTGCAAATTGATCAGAGATAATGACCTTACTGGGAAGCCTAGGGAAATGGTATTTTGTTGAGAAATCTACTGAGTGGGGGAGTCCTGAGTTCTTCCTGAGAACTGTCTATCTTGAACATTTAAGGCTAAGTCACCAAAGTAATAGGGATACCTACAGGAGTTTTGTTTTATTTTGCTTTTGCTTTTGTTTGTTTAGTTTTGGTCTAGTTTAAGTTTCTCTTTACTAGTTAAAAGCATTGAATTAAATAGGGCAAGACCTTTTGTTTCTTCTTCCTATGCTATTATATAATTCACAATAAAACACATAAGCCAATGTGATATGTAGCAGAAAATGTATACGTGCTTGGAGACGGCTAAATTTACATCTGGTCCAATGTTCAATTTCATTCCGAATAATCCTCTCTGTTGAAATCACTTTAGCTTTCTGCTAGCAGGGGCTTGTTTATTTATTTATTATATTTTTTCACATGTAAAAAGTTGTATGTATTTAGTATGTACAGCTTGATTAATTTGGGGATAAATATAAACCCATGGTAACATTGCCATCATTACGGCCATAAATATATCCATCTCCTCACAGAGTTTGCTCCAGTCCCCAAGATGGTGATGAGAATGATTTGTGATAAAAATATTTAACATCGGATCTATCCTCTCAGCAAACTTTAAGTATACAGTACTTCACCAGGGTTTATGATACAGGTCTTCAGTTAATATATTTATACTGCAATATTCTTGTCAGAGATCCTCCTCTCACCAATTTCCTTTCCATCAGATTTTCAATTAAAAGGCATAAATGAGGAGATGCTCTGTACAATTCCTTCTTGGGGAATAATATCTCATATGAGACTTTGAACACTGTACTCTATGGTTTGCACTGATTCATTTCTTTTACTTAGAATTTGTGTAAGTATCATTTGGGGCAGAGATTCCATTTGAATTCAAAGAGATTACATTGAAAATGTGTGCCTGGAAATAAAAGCATGGTGTTTAATTAAACTCATGGATTAGGGATGAGGACGAAGCTATTTAACAAATAAGAATGTGTTACTGAATGTCTCTTTGAATCTGGTTCAATTGGTTAACTTGTGTTCTGAGGCATTTTACTGTAATTGGTGATAGGCACTTGGAGGAAGCAATGTTAAAGTAGACATATAAATGAGAGACAACCCAAGAAAGACTCAGAAGCCAATAGCCAATAATGTAGTTCAGAATGAAAGAAAAAAAATGCACCTGTTGAAAATTAAATTAAAAAGATTGCTGTTTTGCCCAGGCAGGGAACAGAACATTTCCATTTTGCTCCAAGCTACATATTAGAATGCAGAGAAGCTGGGGGCGGGGGGGTAAAGTCTCATTTCAGTGTCTTAGGATTCATCCACAGATGAGGTATAGATGGTTGGAGCATTGCCAGAAATTAAAGCAATATGAAAAGATCCACATATACAAGAGATACTCAAGTGTAGGTTATTACTGACTCTTATGCAGTGGGCAAGGGAAAAGATGGAAGATAAAGGGAAGTTCCAAACAAGGTAACTATGATATATTATCACACTCAAATATTTTTTTTGTTACTACACAATTTTGACATCTACCTTTCCATGAGGAAACATTTATGAAAGATTTTGTAAATATTTGAAAATCTATATGACTGTAAATTATAAAATAATGTTTAAAGTAAATTCTAAATATTTTGTGAAAGCTCTACCTACAAAGAATAAGCTTTTTGGAAAAGTACTACACTCTTATATTAGCCAACATTTTCCTTTTATTTTGATAAACCTTACAAATTATATTTCGGGAGATACCATCAGGCCCTATTGAAGGGATAACCAACAGCTAGCTTTTGAAAACTGTGTGAATTATTTCCTGTATGTGTCCTGGAGCTGTGAATATTTTGGATTCCCTTATAATTCATATGCTGATATTGTCTACCCCCAGACTAGCTTAGATCATGAGTACAATACAACCCAAATCTAGTGACATACACACATAGATATGAGGGTTGACTCTCGTGACAACAAGAGTCTTAGGCCACGGATAACTTTGATCATTACCAACTTCAATAAAATGTAGATTGCAGGAGGTCACTTCAAGTTTAGGCTAAATATGCTGGCCCTGATAACATAGGGATCCCAAATCTGGGTAACTTACTATTTTTTTTTTTAAATCCATGTCATTTCATCTGTTCATTTAGAGTTTTCCAAATGAAGTTAGACTTTATAGAGAATCTTCTGTTCATGATTTTTTTTAAAGTAGTGGATTTCCTTGCACCCATTTTTATTTACTAGATTGATATCTTATCATATCACTGGATAGGAAAAATAAAAATCCCTTCAGTCATTAAAAATATTTATGGCCTGTATTTATTAACCTGGACTTACAAAGAACTGAACTGACCATTTCAACCAAGTTTTTATTTCTATGTCTCTCTGGTAATTAAGAGAAGATGCTGCCCAATACATAGCCAGATCGCTAAACTTTACATGTATGTATTCAGATATACTTTAAGTTATATCATATTTTGTAAATGAATAACAGTGTTTAGTAAATAAGTGAGCAAAAGTCCATTCTTTGTCATCAGCTAAATCAAGCAAGAAGTCCATTCTTTGTCATCAGCTAAATCAAGCAAGATGTGTATGTGTGTGTGTACGTATGTGTGCATCCATTAAACTTGCATTAATTGCATGACTCTTCCATGCTAATCACAGTCTTTTCCTTTGAGGGGCTTAAAGTTTAGTAAAGGCAACAGATAAATAAACAGGACATTTTATGAGAGTGAGATAAAAGCTATGATGAGGGGAAATGTAGGAAATATTAGAAAGGTTATGGGCAGGAAAATCTGACTGGAGTCATAATAGCTATGCTGAACACTCAAGAGTAAGTAGACAGGTGAATGCTGGAAAAGGGTTTTTAGCAGCAACAGCTTTTAAAAAAACTTTGTAAATAACATTTTTTAATGAAGACAAACTAATAGCATCTTTTTTTTAAAAAAAAAGGATGTAAAGCACTTTTAATATACCAGTAAGCTATTAATTGTCTAGAGCTCAATTTTCTTTTTATATTTATTGGTGCCATGGATGTTTTCTTTTTGCTTTCTACTATTAACATTCTAGAAGATATAGTTCTTTGTTTTGTTTAGGAAAACATTTTCAGGGTTTGCATTCTGTTTTGTAGCTGTGGTGCATTGGCACAATAACAAGAATTGAATCATTCTGAAAGTCATATTTTTCTGTTTCTTTCATTCTACTGGGTCAAATAATAACTAGACAAGCTTCATTATAGTTTTGCTAATGTCATTGTTCAAATATATTATTCATTTGATTGGAGTTATATTTGTCATTGATTGCAGTGGGTATTTTAAACTTTGTCCTCTGGTGTAGCACTTATTAATATTTTTGTTTGTTTTACACACCTGTTTGCACATAATGAGGGGGATTTTATAAATTACCATTCAAACTGATACATTTTGGGGAGAAAAAAGGGCACTATGAATAATTTTGCTGTGATGCCACATATAATCTTAGACTGTCGGGGACAAAGTCACAGCATGGTATGTCGCAACTTTAAGTAATACTCTACTCTAAATATTTAACCCTCACTTTATCTAGAATTTAATCTTTAAAAAAGATATGGTTATACTATTAAATAATTGAATGACTGATTTCAAATTCATATCGGTTGAGGTAGATTTGATTTTTATTCTGTAAAGGGTGCTTTATGTTCGAAAAAGAGATTTTATAGTTATATATAATTAATATGGTCTATTAATCTAAAGATGGTGAAACTAAATCTTCTGGGGTTTATTTGGCCTTCAGAGAATATGTTTTATATAAAAACTGATAGATGAATCTCACATCAACTTGTGTTTAGCAGTGTGTTACTGAAAAAGTATTTAAACTCTATGATGTTCAACTTCTTCATTTATAAAATGAAGGTATCAAAGCCTGCCCTGTTAAGTTTCTGTGAGGATGAAATGAAATATCATAAAATATAAAAGAATTTGCATGGTACCTTATACAATAAGGATGTGAAGTATGTATAATTTTATTTTCTTCCAATCATAAATATTAAATTGACAGAGATTTCAAGTCCAATGTATTGATAAATTTCATGACATAATTTCACTTTATGTTTCACATTATTTTCATGTAGATATTTTATAGATCTGTACAAAATAACATTTTTTATTTCCACAATTTTGAAAGCTATCTAAAGTTGTTATTCACTTGTTCTGGCTTTCATTTTTATTCTTGAACTCCAAAGTCAAATGCTTTTTGTTTTCATTTCTCAACTTGTTTGGACAACTTTTACAAATGTATTTTTACCTTTTGCATCTCCAGATATATTTCTACCATAAGTAAATATTATTATCTTGAGAGGATATAGACTCTTTTGTAGAAACAGAATAATATAAACCCCCTCTAAATTAAAAAAAAATATGAGATTAAAAATTAGAGTTTGCTTTGGGGCGCCTGGGTGGCTTAGTATGTTAAGAATCTGACTCTTGAGCTCTGCTCAGGTCTTGATCTCGGTTCTGAGTTCAAGCTCTGTGCTGGGCTCCACATTGGGCATGGAGCCTACTTAAAAAAAAAAATACAATTTGCTTTTAAGAGGGAATCAGATTTCTCTTCAGGAAACTTATGGGGGAGAAATCACATGTATCTCAAAACCAGTGTAAATGTGTAATTCTGCAGTGACTGTGATACTTTGTCTACAAAAACAGTTTCTAAATAAAGAATCTGGATTATATAGTTAATCAAGTCAAAGTGATGGCCATAAACAGCCTTAATCTAATGATATTCAGTTCTTTATCAAAAGTTAAAAAACAAATCTTTGATTGTAATTCTTCCATTCACACAAAGGGATAAATACTGTCTGTTATCAAAATCCCTGGATGCATCTCTTATGTATGCTTACTTGAAATGCAAATTTTTTTCCAAAACTTAAAGGTTTGTATATGGTGTCCTGGATAAATTTGGAAAATTATAAAATTCGTTTCCCATGGAAAAGAGTGATAATTTATAGATTATAATTATTTATGTGTAAGTGATATTACAAAGAAATGATTCATCATTATCATCATTATTATAAGGTTAACTAAAGTAAACCTCCTACTCTTCAGCATAACGAATGCCAGTATTGTTATTCCTGGCACAGAGTATATATTGCTTTTCTCTATTGTTGTTAAAAAAAGAGGGTTTCTGAACATTTCTGATCCTAAAACATAGAACTCTTTCATTTGCTTTATTATTTGAAGACTATAGCCATAATAAATGGATTTTATCCATTTATTACGGGGGGGTGGCAAAGGGAGAGAGGGAGGGACAAGCAGACTCCCTACTGAGAGCAGATCCCAAGCTGTGGCTCGATCCCAGGACCCTGAGATCATGACCTGAGCTGAAATCAGACACTTAACCAACTGAGCCACCCAGGTACCCCTAGCCATTTTATATTTTTGCATCTAACAGGCATCTAATCCTTCTATCTTTCCTCTCCCCTCATTAGACAAGTTCTTGTAATGTCTTATTTATCTAGTGATGCTGTATATGGTTGGATTATTCCATAAGAAATTAAATTTTATGCTATTTTCTCTAGTATAAATTTCTTTTCATATCTTGACCCCGATAATGTAGCCGATATTTTGTTTCCCTTTCCACAGGGACATCTATTTGCAGAGCCAGAGACAGAATTTCCTGGAACCTAGAAGCCAGTTCTCCAGTTAGCACTTATTTTTGATTGAGGAAAGCTGAGGTGCTTTAAGAAGTATGATGGACCAAGTATGTGGAGGTGATGACACATGTTTAGATGTGAGAAGGAGAATTAATCTGGAGAAGAAGAAGCTTGGAGAACTTTCTATATGATCGCAAAGTGAATAGGATTTTGCAGATCATGCAAGTAAAAAGTCCATATGCTTTCATACTCATAGGACAATCAAAGACTTGACAAGATCTCCACAGAGAATAGCTATTATGTGCATACAGGGAAACCAGACAACATGCCAGGTCCTTCAACTTGGGCCAGTATTTTTATGTGTAATTCAGGTATTAAACTCAAAAGCATCCACCATCAATGGGGCCAGAAGGGCTGGAAACAGGGCCAGCTTTATGACTGTGCATCCTGAATGATTGTACAAGACCCAGCTCTCAGAAGGTCATCATGTTTGGTTTAATGCTATGATGCTGCAATTTTGATTTTTTTTTCAGAGCCTCGGGGAATTTATTGTGAGCAGCTTTCATGTACCAAAAGGGTGCTGAGCTTTACTCTGCCATTGGCAGGTGTCACCGCTGGTGGTCCCTTTATAGCCACTAGTTGGTAGGCCAGACCACAACAACCTAATAGTCATGAGCAGCAATAAAATCACCATTGTAAACCCACAGGATATTAAATTTTGGTCCACCATATTCACATGCCTAGTTTCAATGTGAAGTTTCTCATCTGTATTCTTCACCAGGTTAGCAAAATCATCAATTATCTCATTTTGCTTGCCCAGTTCATTGGCAATTTTCTGCCCCTTTTGTTTATGGCAATTTTTGATAAAGAGAAAGACATCAAGGCCTGCATCCTGTTCTTAGATAATTTCCTGCTGATATTGCAGGATTTTATCAAAAACCAAGCCTCTGGTTTTTCTTTATCTCTCTTTCTCTCTCTTTTTGCCTCGCTCCCTTCTTCGTTTCTTCCTCCCTCCCTCCCTCCCTCCCTCTTTCTTTCTCTTTCTTCCTTCCTTCCTTCCTTCCTTCCTTCCTTCCTTCCTTTCTTTCTTCCTTCCTTCCTTCCTTTCTCTTTCTTTCTTCCTTCCTTCCTTCCTTCCTTCCTTTCTCTTTCTTTCTTCCTTCCTTCCTTCCTTCCTTCCTTCCTTCCTTCCTTCCTTCCTTCCTTTCTTTCTTCCTTTCTTCCTTCCTTCCTTCCTTCCTTCCTTCCTTCCTTCCTTCCTTCCTTCCTTTCTTTCTTTCTTTCTTTCTTCCTTCCTTCCTTCCTTCCTTCCTTCCTTCCTTCTTTCCTTCCTTCCTTCCTTTCTTCCTTTCTTTCTTGTTTCTTTCTTTCTTTCTTTCTTTCTTTCTTTCTTTCTTTCTTTCTTTCTTTCTTTCGTTCTTTCTTTCTTTCTTTCTTTCTTTCTTTCTTTCTCTCTCTCTTTCTTTTCTTTCTTTCTTTCTTTCTTTCTTTCTTTCTTTCTTTCTCTCTTTCTTTCTTTCTTCTTTCTTTCTTTCTCTTTCTTCTTTTTCTTTCTTCTTGTAGGCTCCACACTGGACGTGGAGCCCAATACAGGGCTTTAACTCAGGACCCTGAGATTAAGACCTGAGTTGAGATCAAGAGTTGGATGCTTAATTGAGTGAGCCACCCAGGGACCCCCATTCACCATTCTTTCATAGGGATTTCATTGTTGAATCTTCTCAGCAATGTCTTTTTTTTAAGATTTTATTTATTTATTTGAGACAGAGAGAATAAGAGAGAGAGAGCACATGAGAGGCGGGAGGGTGAGAGGGAGAAGCAGACTCCCTGCTGAGCAGGGAGCCCGATGCAGTACTCGATCCGGGGACTCCAGGATCATGACCTGAGCCGAAGGCAGTCGCTTAACCAGCTGAGCCACCCAGGTGCCCGAATCTTCTCAGCAATGTCTTAAGCAACTGGAGAGTAGAATCATATGTGGAGAACCAAGGGTCAGATCCCGCTGCACTCTTCACCCTCTCATTTGACACTTCCTGCTTGCAGCAGGAGACTACAGTGGCCAGTAAGGCTCGCATGCTGTAGTTCGGAGGCACAGGAGGTATCTGGGATTTGGTATTATTATCTACTTATTGATCCAGGCTATAGTTAAGTGGGTATGTTTATTTGGTAAAAAAGTTATTGAGTTTTCTGTATATTTGTCTTCAATGAAAAACAGTTACTTAAAAAGGCTATACTCTCTCTTAAAGAGAAAATAAGCAAAGCTTTTTGAAAGTTTGGGAGAAATATTCTCTTCTAGGCTTGAGTAGAGTCAGGAAAGGGTTCATTCAAGTCTCTAAAGCTGGGCAAAGTCATGGGTAAAGATTCAAGGATAGAATATTCCAGGTAGTAGGGATAGGGTGAGCAAAGGAGGAAAGATGAAGAGTGTGGGGAATGGCAAAAAGTTTGGTGTGGCATCCGTGCTTCCGTGTCAGGAACTGGTAGTTAAATCCAGGAAAGAGAGCCACCTTGACACTTTTAAGAGTTTTATTTTTGAACTTGTGTAATTGAAGTCTGAAGGGACTATGGAGCATCCCTGTTGCATCCCTCTCACATATAGGGTTAGCAATGTCTTATGAGCAGACTTCCAGTGGACCCATTGTGGGTGGGAGTTCCAGCAAGTCTCAGGAAATATAAGGGGAGCAACTTACGTCGATGACTAAGTGAATGGGATACTGACAGCAAGTTAGAGACTGAACATTTAGTTTGAACCAGAAATTTCTTTGAACACAGAAAGAAGTCAGTGGTGTTCTTTGAAGTGCCCAAGAGATGTTATCATATTAGTTTTAGGTGTGAAAACTAACTTACTAGCTCTATTAACTAACCTATTAAGTTGAAAGTGAAGTGAAGAAGAGAGATAGATCTACTTGTAGTTTCTTTTACTTTCAGTCATTTCTTTTTCCTCCAGTAGCAGGGTGTAGAGCATGTAGGTCGAATATGCATGCATCAAGGAGTGAAATATAAACAGTTCAGTTAATTTTGTGCAGTGTTTCTACTCTTGTGGTAAGAACAAAATACATATGCATGTACTGCCTACAAAATACGAATTGTGTAATTTCAGTGATTCTGCATATGACTTAAATGCTCTTATATTTGCATTTAAAACTGTCATTTCACCATAACAAAGACAAACAGTAAAATTCATGAAGAAATTTTAAATTTAAATTTTTCATTTTTAGAACACTAACAATAATGATAAAAAATAAAGTCAAGAGAGAGATAGTGGAAAAGACAAAGAAAAACATTATTTATATTTCATTATTTTAACAATATAATTTTTTTTTCCTTTTGAACAAGGGTCTCCACATTTGTTTTTGCACTGGTTCCAGCAATCTAGCCCAGCCCCCTCGGACAATAAGCCTATCACCATCACCCATTGTAGACTTATAAATTTGAGAATACGTAAATTCCTCAGATGAACACAATGCACAGCAGTGGGAAGAAATTAACACTACTTGTTGAAATGTTATTTCCTTTTAACCTGGGTGTGACTGGATCTCAAGGTAGATTTCATTGAATGTTGCTGAGAAATATTTGTTCTAAGGACCTGTGCTACTATGTATTTTCCTGAGTTGCCTTTAAGCTCCTTGAATGATAAAATGATGTTTCTCTCACCTTAAACTATGTATCAAACCATGTCAGTGTTCCAGACATATGCCCTCAGAACTCCTTACCATGTGGGCTGTGCACTAGTTACAGATGTTCTCAATAGGGCTTTGTCTGTGCTTGTGAAGAAGTGCAGTGCCCAGAAATATACATCTTTCATGGACAGAACCTAACCAATGGTGAGAACATTACCAATCTTAATGCCCTTGCCACTGATGGAGATAACTGTAGGAACTATCTACATTGCCTGCAGGGATTTCTGTGGAATTGAGCTGAAATCATTCTCTTTGAGATGTTCTTTGATCTCATATACTTGCTTGGCTGTTTTCCTTTTCCTGCTTCACTCTCACTTTCTACTGGTTGCTTCTGGAAAACATCCTACTAAATTCCTTTTACACATACTCTTGTCTCGGAGTCTGCTGAAGAGGAAACTCAACTTAAGACTCTTAGAAAAATTAAGATACTTGACAAGAATAAAAAGCAACCGATAAACGTTTATTAAATTCAATTGAGAATGATATGTGTATAGATAGGATTCTCTGTATGTCTAAATATATGGGGTTTTCTTGTTTATTTATTTATTTTAAATATTTTATTTATTTATTTATCAGAGAGAGAGAGAGAGACAAGCATGGGGAACGGCGGGCAGAGGGAGAAGCAGGCTCCCCCCTGAGCAAGGAGGCCAATGCGCGACTTGATCCCAGGACCCTGAGATCATTACCTGAGCCAAAGGCAGAGGTTTAACCAACTGAGCCACCCAGGTATCCCTAAATATATGTTTAGATTTATCACTGTAAGTTTTCTTAGGAACATCCATAAATATCATGGACTCTAAGCACTAAAGTGGCTCACTTTATGTTAAGGTTCATTGTGAATGCTCTGGCTGAATAAACAAAATACATCCCATACACAGCTTTAATTTTTGTTATGAGTGAGTACAAATTATACTTTGAATAATTCTAAAGAAAATGTAGCCATTTATTAATCAAAGGCTTCATATATTTAGTCACATTTCATTATAAATAGAAGAATTTGACATTCATCTTCCATCTTTAACAGTCTTCCTTTTAAAATATTCACAATATATAACACGAGTTTGTAGTATCTTTGAAGAGATGAAATGAGAATTGAGAGAAACAAGTTTATGAACATTTTGTGACAGAAAATAAGTTTGGTTATAAAAAAGGAGATAAAATGAGAATAATTAATTAGAATTTTTTTAATGAACAAAAATAAACAGATGGGACTACATCAAACTAAAAGTTTCTGCACAGCAAAGGAAATCATCAAGAAAATGAAAAGTCAACCTATTGAATGGGAGAAAATATTTGCAAATCATACATCTAATAAGGGCCAATATCCAAAATTTATAAAGAACTCATACAACTCAATAGCAAAACACAAACAATCCAATTAAAAAATGGGAGGAAGATCCAAATAGACATTTTTCCAAAAAAGATATACAGACTGTGAACAGGTACATCAAAGATGCTCAGAATCACTAATCATCAGGAAAAAGCAAATCAAAACCACAATGAGGTATCGATTCACGACTGTTAGAGTGGCATTTATGAAAAAGACAAGAGATAAGTGTTGGTGAGGCTATGGAGTAAAGGAAACCCTTGTGCTGTTGGTGTGGATGTAAATTGCTGGAACTAAGATGGAAAACAACATAGAAGTTCCTCAAAAAATTGAAAATAGAATTGTTGCATGATTCAGCAATTCCACTTCTGGGTATTTAACCAAAGAATATGAAAACACTAACTTGGAAAGATCTATATACCCCTATGTTCATTGCAGCATTATGTACAATAGCCAAGGTATGGAAACAATGTAAGTGCCCATCAATCGATGAATGATAAAGAAATCGTGGTGTAGATATACAATGGAATATTAATCAGCCATAGAAAAGAAAAACATTCTGCCATGAGATTACACAGATGGACTTCGAGAAGTCCAATGAAACAAGTCAGTCAGAGAAAGACTAACACCATATGATCTCTCTTATATGTGGAGTCTAAATTACACACACACACACACACACACACACACACACACACACACACACGTATAGGTTGAAGACCAAGCTCATAGATCTTGGTGGTTGCCAGAACAGAGAATGGGTGGCGGTGGGAGAAATGGATGAATTATTTTGTTTTTGTTTAATATAAATTAACTAATTAATTAATAAACAAATTAATTAAATGAAAAAATAAAGTAGAATTACTTGACCCTGGAGATGTGTTCAATTATGTGCATATAATTGAGAGAATGAGAATAAAAGAATTGGGAGAGCAGTGAGAGGGGGTAATTTTTAAAAAGCCACCAAGAATCTCTACTTTTAAATATGAGTTAGGGGCGCCTGGGTGGCTCAGTCGGTTAAGCGTCTGCTTTCGGCTCAGGTCCTGGGATGGAGCCTAGCATCGGGCTCCCTGCTCCGCGGGAAGCCTGCTTCTCCCTCTCCTGCTCCCCCTGCTTGTGTTCCCTCTCTCGCTGTGTCTCTGTCGAAAAAATAAATAACATCTTTAAAAAAGCAAAAAAATAATAATAAATAAATATGAATTAAATGTGAGTTTCTCCATATTTTCCTAACTCAGAAGATACAGAAACATACAATGTAATCATATAAATACTTTTCATTTTCATGGTAAGATATTTTGAAATTATATATATATTCTCCTTAGCAACATTAGGTCATAGATCATTACTCTTTTTATTTTCTACTTTAATCTTAAGAGTGTAGCCAAGTCTGTAAAACTGGTTTAATTAATAAATTAAGAGCTATTTGAGGACTTAAGTGTTTTGTTTAGCTTTTGAAGTCATCCCAGTGATATGTGGAACAATAATAGCTAACATTTTCACTTACTTAACAAATTTTTATTAAGTAGCCAATATGTTCCTGGAATTGCCCTAATGAACAATTCTTCTGAATAATGAGAAGTAAAAAAAAAAGGGGTTTCAAAAATAGTATGATTGGTGAGGAGCTATGCAATTCTCCCTAATCCCCAACGTTTTATCAAGTCTATAATAAAAACTAATTAAATTTTATTCCCTTGGCTCTAAGTCTTCCCAGTTTTTAGGAGTTGTTACTTAAAATACTATAAATCCTTCAAAAGATAAAATGTAAAGCATATATCAGTGGGTATAATGCACCACTCATTCAGGACAAGACGGCAAAAAGGTCACTCAGAGATAATTGGGACTTCAAGGGAGGTAATCGGTACACAGGTAAACTGGTCAATTTGCCATTTGGCCTGTGAGCAGCCCTTTCTTTTTCAAGGTGATAAAGTTTGTTTCTGTGTGTGTGGGGGGGGTGGAGGGTGAGGTAACTTTATCTATTCAACTCTAACAATACATATTTTATAAATGTCAGTTTGTTGATGTCAATTCTCTTTATTTGATCATTTATTGATATGCAAATTACAAGTTAAGACTATTAAATAGTAGTCTTAATATTAAATAACACATATTATCTTTTCCACATAGAGCTTAATGTTTTTACCAATCTGTGAAACATACCTTATAGTTCTCTGATGAGTAATATGGTTAGTAAACAAGTAAAATCATATGAAAAGATGACCTTTAAGAACTTTCAGCAGCTTTAATTCAGTGGCAGTACAATTTATTTAACCTTTTAGAAAGTATTCATTTTTGACACTGACTTTACTTTTCAAAGTTACACAATCAGTATGTTAGAAAATGTAGTTTATATTTATTCATAAGCTTGTCTATACAATGCAAGTTTTTAGGATATAGTTTATTTAAAATTCTAGAATAAACTAGTTTAAGTAGGTAATTTTTATTTAAATTTTATTAATACATTTATATTATATGACTAATATTACTGGTTATACATGTGTATATATAAGGTACATACATGACATTCATGTTACTTATATATATATATTCTTATTATATACATGATATGTAGCATAACATATATACAATAAGGAAGTATATATAACTATCTAAAATATATAATATGGGGATAATAGAAGTATATAATATACATATAGTCTCTTTATTTTTTTTTTCTTGTTGAAGAAGAGATACTGAAAAAATATACCTGTCTTCTACCTTAGACTGTGAACCCTCAAGGTCAAGGACCATGTCTTATTTTTATGTTCATATTCCACAGAATACCTGCTTAAATTAGGAATTTCGTAAATGTTCTTAGAATGAATATAATTTGAAACAAGTCACATAAATTGCCGTATATGTTCTTAAGAGAAAAGTGAAGAGAGCCGTGATTTGAAGAGCCTTAGATGAGAATGACAAAGATTTTAACAATCCACAGTAAAAAATCTGAGTGCAGTGAACATCATTTTAAAAAATAATGGCACATTTGCAGTATTACCTAGGTATATTTAGACCATATTGTACCTCAAAGAAGAAATGTGCATGTTAAATGTATTATATATGACTATATATTTATATATATTTATCTTTATGTAGTCTAAATAAAGATCTCATATTCAGATATTTAGATAGGATATGATTTACCTACATGAGTGGCAATTTGATAGTTAAAATATTTTCAACTTGGATAATATTCTAAAAATCAGTCAATATATTACAGGAATTTCTGTAGATGCTTTGTCTCTATCCTTTAGTAGTTACTTTGATGTGCTTAGATGATCTATTATTTTTTTGCTTTCACCGTGTAAAGATTTTTCCCTCATATTTAATATAGTTAAAATATTTCAGAGATAGTATAAATGTGACAGGAGATATCTTCTCCTTAACTTCCCCCATAATTTTAATATACATCTTGAATTATTACAATTTTACAATAAGTATCTTAATTAAAATAGTTGCATTTTGCCTGATTTATTATACTCCAGAATTATTGCATGTAGTAAAGATGACTGAAATCTTTGATGTAGAGGGTGACTTTTATTGCTATATTTCTCTCAGGTTGTACTTTAAGCTTTTCATTAATTGTGTTTGAACACCTTCACTATTTGGAAAAATTGGCTATTGATTTTTTAATGCAGAAAATTGATACTGCATTTGTGGGGGGAAAGGAAAAGGTGAGTCTAAAACCTACAGACTCTAATAAAAATGCCCCATGACTGTTCCTCATTATTTCAGGATGATTAAACTCAGCACTTTAGAACAATGTGTTATTCTCCTTCTTTATTATCCTATGGAAATATTAAAAAAAATTCCAAAATATATGGAACCTATTGTTAAAACTATTCCTACTATTTCAAATACCACTATTTGAAATAATCAAATAATTATCAATAAACTATGTCTGTTATTAAATTGGCTATTTCTTAAAATATAAATTTAATAAGAGCAATTTTAAAAGAAGATTGGAAATTATTAGAGAATGCCATATTAAAGAAGTGAAATATTAAAAAAAAAATACAACTAGTGTATACTTACCCTTTTCTCCTCCATACTGGCAGATGAACTGTTCTGGCTTAACCTTTCCTCCACCATCGCCCAAGGTTTACCTGGTATTTGAGATATTAATTGGACTTAATCAGATTTGGTCATTATCTGCCCAGACTTTGTTTAGTTAAAAAAATATCCATTTGGGTTTACATGTGTTCAATCTGAACAATATTGTGTGTAAGATTTTGTTTAACATTTAATAAGCATCTTGTTCACATTTTCAATGCATTTATCTCACAGTGTAACAACCATTTTCTCCCAGTGAATTAAGTGGTCTCTTAAAGTTATATTGTCTCCATTGCGGCACGATGTACAAGGGACTCAGGGAATCCTGCAGAAGAAACTCAAGGCTTAATCTTAATCTTGCTTCTTCTTATAAAGTTTTGTTATTTCTCTCCTTTCTCCAAAGGACAGTCTATAAGCATTGAGGAGGCAGACACTGATAATGGGTCTGACTATACAATGAGAAATGAGGAACTAAAGTGAATCAAATTTATGAAAGAACCAGAGTAAATCTGTTTGGTATATACAAATACCCACACATGTACATAGCTTGCAAGCTCAGAGTAGGCACGCCTGAGGTTCTGTTTTCAGGAAAAATCCCATCAGGATTTACAATTAGAAAAACAGGGATGGAAACCAGGATATTACATCAGAATTCTACTTATTTTTTTTGAATTTTTAATTTTATTTATTTATTTTTATTATGTTATGTTAATCACCATATATTACATCATCAGTTTTTGATGTAGTGTTCCATGATTCATTGTTTGCGTATAACACCCAGTGCTCCATGCAGAATGTGCCCTTTTTAATATCCATCACCAGGCTAACCCATCCCCCTCCCCCCCTCCCCTCTAGGACCCTCAGTTTGTTTCTCAGAGTCCATAGTCTCTCATGGTTCATCTCCTGCTCCGATTTCCCCCACCTTTGTAGAAGGAAGGGAAAAATGAAGGGGCAGAATTCTACTTATTTTAAACTGTGCAATGATGCATATAAACAAAATTATATCATTTTCATTATCTGAACATAAAACAGTGCATCAAAAATAAAACTATTTTGTTAATCATGCAAATTTACTCTCTCAGTGCTGATTTGACCAGAAAGCACTGAAATAATTGTAGAATTCTATAGTGATTATTTTTTAAAGATTTTATTTATTTATTTTAGTGGGCCCGGGGGGGGCGGGGAAGGAGAGGGACAAGCAGACTCCATGCTGAGCCTGCGGGGGTTCATCTCAGACGCTGAGATCATGGCCTGAGCTGAAATCAAGAGTCAGATGCTGACTGACTAAGCCACCCAGGCACGCCTCTATAGCAATTCTTAAATAATATTAAAATGAAGTTATTTCTGCTCACATTTTATCCTCATTCCATCATCACTTATGCAATCATAAACTTGCATGTTAAATAATTATTGGTTGAAAGCCTACTATGTATCAAGAAGTATATGTTAAATGCATTGAGAGAAAAAAAGATGTACTTTTTTTTAAGTCTAGTGGAGGTACACACACACATACATACACACAGAAAGAATGCATATAGGGATGCCTGGGTGGCTCAGTCGGTTAAGCGTCTGCCTTCGGCTCAGGTCATGATCCCAGGGTCCTGGGATCGAGTCCCACATCAGGCTCCCTGCTCAGCGGGGAGCCTGCTTCTCCCTCTGCCTGCCGCTCCCCCTGCTTGTGCTCTTTCTGTCTCTCTGACAAATAAATAAATAAAATCTTTTTAAAAAAAAGAATACATATAAAACAAAACATTCAGAACATACATAAATACATTGAGGTGTGTATATACACATGCATTTAGGTGGAAAACACTCTGGAACTCAAGAAAGGTCACTTTGAAGAAGTGATGTTTAAGCTGCGAATCAAAAGATTGAGAACTCAGCCAGACACAGATTTGGGACTTGGGGGGGAGAGCTAGTCTACTTGTTATCTCAGAGAAACTGTAAAATTATAATAGTCACAAGTTTCAAGTGTTGGAAACCATTTCAGGCAACTATACCAATCTTTTTCCAAATGAATGAAGACATTATTAAAGAAAATAGCACTCATAAATGCTGTCAGAATAATATTAGAAACCCTAGCTTTATGTCAAGTATAAATCAATCCTTTCAACATGTACAGCTTCCAAAAATCTCCAAGGCAACGCAAATCCATCAAAAGCAATAGTGCCAGTGAATGCCTGGAGGGCAGCCATTTTATTTTGCAGTTTTAAAGAAGAAACTGCAAGTGTGTACGAGAAGTCTGACTTACTCAGCACTGACAAAATGAGACCGGTAAAAGTTGTGCATCTTTATGCTCTATTTCAACGACTAGATTTCTCTGGCTTCAAGCTCTTAGTAGGTTTAACCAGATGTGTCACGGCTCTCATAGCCAGCTGTTACTGGCGGACTTTTTATTGCTGCTCCAGATGTTCAGTTTTGCTGGCTCTGTCCATCATACACATCATGTATCTCAAACTCTGAATTATTTCATACTGATGACTGTGAGTTATTTGTTCATTCGAATTTCAGGCAGTTAATTCACTGGCTGACATGGTGTCTTAAATTTTATTCATGAATAAAAGGCAGCTTGAGGAGATGAAAGGGACAGAAACACACAAGTAAATTATAAGAAATAAATATTGGTTTACAATCATAAATTATTGGCGCTGGAGAAAATTGAGAAACATTCTAATAGAAGTATTCTTCTTTAAACACAAAGTGACTCATGCCAGGTTAGCCAAGATGTTAACTAGTAGAGGCAAGATGAAATCAAGATTTCTTAAGAGGCAGTTTTGGGAAATTTGCACCATATCACAACAATTATCTGACTCCAAGGTTAACAAATTATGGCCTGTGGATCAAAACCACTGTTCTGTGTTTGCGATACAGTTTAATTGGAGCACAATCATACCTATTTATGGCCACTTTTTACCTAATTCCTAAGATGATTTTCCAAAAACAGTCTGAGTAGTGGTGACAGAGACCATATGACCTGCAACGTCTGAAACATTTACTAGTTGTCCTTTACAGGAAAAATTTGCTGACTCCCGACTTAACCCATAATTATTATATAAATAACTGTGCTCAACTTAACTTTTCCAAAGATAGTTTTAAATATGTTATTGTCATAGCAATTATTTTGGGTTTTGATGATTATCATAAAGTCACAAACTGTTATGGTTGGAAAGGGCGATATAGGACATTTAATTCTACTCCTACTCAATGAAAAATGTCTTTTATTCCAGTTCTGACAGATGCCACTTTAGGCTTTGCTTGAGTAACTCTACTGAAGGGAATTAGAGTACTTGCTAGAGTAGTATATTGCATGGATAGACAGCACTATTTGATGGAATGAACTCCCATGTTTTGAATCAGATCTAGTATTTGTAAACTTTACTGATTTTAGTCCAGTCTGAACACACATCAGAGAACAAATAACAGCCTCTACACACCAGTCTTTCAAGTGATTTACCTTTCTTACATGGCAAATCACATTAATCCTCCTATTCACTAGGAAAACATACTCCATTCATTCTCCCTGTCAGATCACGGTAACATCCTGGTACTGTTCCCTGAATGCTATCTTTTTTTTTTTTTTCCCAAGCATCAATAATTTATTTATTTATTTATTTATTTATTTATTTATTTATTTAATCTTAATCCCATACGTTACATCATTAGTTTTTGATGTAGTGTTCCATGATTCATTGTTTGCGTATAACACCCAGTGCTCCATTCAGTACATGCTCTCTTTAATACCCATCATCAGGCTAACCCATCCCCCCACCTCCTTCCCCTCTAGAACCCTCAGTTTGTTTCTCAGAGTCCATAGTCTCTCATGGTTCGTCTCCCCCTCTGATTCCCCCCCTTCATTTTTCCCTTAGTACTATCTTCTTCTTTTTTTTAAACATATAATGTATTATTTGTTTCAGAGGTACAGATCTGCAATTCAACAATCTCACACAATGCTATCTTAACTGGTGAGATTTGTACTTTAAATGTAGCATCCAGAATTGGAAAAATCCCAGCCTTGTACAATGTACACCCTTTCAGTAATATTGGACAGATTACTTAATATCTCTGTATTATGGTGATAAGAACACATGTTACATGGTAGTATTGTAAAAATAAAGTGAGTTAGTGTTCTCTGTGCTGAGTACTGTGGCATAAACATAGTAACCATTCATCCAGGACTAGTTCTTTCTCTAGCCTTTACCTTTCTTTCTAGGAATTGTTTTGCATATGAAAAAAAATTAGGGCATTTGCCTTGTTCCAACGTACTTCATATTCTGCTAGGGAAGATTAGTATATAACCAAAATAACTGCGATGCAACAAAACAAGTTCTCTATTATAAGGTCCTAGAAACCATGGTAAATATGTCTTTAAATGTCTGAAGAATTCAGACGAGTTTTATGGAATGGTCTAGTTTTAATAATCTATATTCTTTTTTAAGTTCCCAAACTAGGTAGCTTAATAATTCATTTTGTAAAATATTTCAGAAGAAAAAATCAGTTTTTTATGTCTTGTTCAATAAATATTGTGTTGCCTCTGGGACCTAATGAAAATTGTATATTATAATCATTTGTTTGATGACAGTGTAAGCGCAGCTTAAGACATCGAATGGCTTTTTGATGTGGCTTCCAGCAGTTTGTGAACTCATTCTTACAATAATTAAATACCTTTTAAGGTGATAATAGTTCTTTCAGATTATAGTTATTCTTTAGACAGTAGAGTTATTTGCTTGGTATCCAGTATCTTCAAAAGCTGATGAATTTTTCAAACATATTAAGCATATTCTAAGAGTTATGTTCTACAGCGAAAGAAATGGCCCCAGTGGCAAATCACTTTCTTATTATTTAACAATTACCATTTCCTCAGTTCAGTTCAGTTTTTTTTGCATTTTTAACATTTTAGATAATTAAAAAATATATTAAGAACTACACTTGTTTGTAATAGCTAATCTGTCTCCAGTCCTGTGAAGTTTATTAAATGCTTTTATTTATACCAATTATGTTCAGGGAGTGGAAGAAAGTGTTAAGGAAGAAAAGATAAGGATCATAGTAGAAGAAATTTTCCAATTTTATTTAAAAAAACCTGTTGATTATTTTTTAAAAGATCTTATTTATTTATTTGTTTTACAGAGAGATAGAGAGCGCAAGTAGGCAGAATGGCAGGCAGAGGGAGAGGGAGAAGCAGGCTTCCTGCAGAGGAGGGAGCGCGACGTGGGGCTCGATCCCAGGATCCCGGGATCATAACCTGAGCCAAAGGCAGCCACTTAACCAACTGAGCCACCCAGGCGCCCCTAAAAAACTGTTGATTATTTTGCATACTTGATAATACTGGACCGAATCACTGAATCGTTTTTTATCTTAAGAATTTCTGACATTTTTCACTGTGACATAGAAATGTCCTCAAATCAAATAGTAATGCTAGTTGTGTGTGTAGAAATAGAGATAAATCAATGAAATTATTATGTCATAAAACAGAGTATATCCAGTCAAAAAATCAATTATATAATTTTCTGTGTTTTATTGCAAAAACCCTCTTATTGAAAGACTTATACAAAGTTATATTTAAGAGAGGGATCAAACTGAAAAGATTAGAGGAATTTTAGATTTTATTGATGTTATATCAAGCAGGATATCATAGGAGTGGGGGCTTGGATGTCTTCCATTGGGCTCAAATGGGTACATTCTGATGAGCATTTATTTAAAATAGAGACATTTTGCTTTGAAAGAAGCACTTTTATTTTCCTCTAATTATCATTAAAAAATGAGATATTATTAGGAGAGATCCAATCAGTCACAGTTTTTTTTATCCCTAATATACAGCTGTTTGTCCATAAAGTCTTTTCCTATTTGTCCCTTTTAAGCTTTCCACATCTTGTGATATTTCACTAGACAAATTGGCTTTAACTGAATTTCTTATTTTCTCTATCATATCTAGCATCAGTAGGTCAGATGAGTAATTAAAGTGAACAGAGCCTAAATATCAATATATCATACTCACTGAGAAGTTAATAAATATCGTCTCTACTTCTTGGGACCAAAAACAAAAAAAGAATATATATGTTTTATATTTATTCCTGGAGATTTCCTATCTTCCTAAGGTAGCCTTTCCATACATTTACATAAAACTCAATTGTTTGACACTCTTTATGGTACAGAAACTGACCGATCAGATTGAATGTAATTTGGCCATCAGCCAATCAAACTGGATGCTGACAGAAACACTTTTCACACCAAATTGGCTAAATAAGAGCACCGCCCCTAGGTCCAGGAATCCTACTTAAGAATCCTGATTTAGGGAAAAGATGAAGGATATAGTCCACATTATATGACATCCTTTAATTAAAGGAGGCAAACAAACAGCAGTATGAAATATTTCTGAACAAAAACAGACGTGATGACAAAAAAAAATGTTTAACAAGTGTGGAATGGGCAACAGACAATCAAAATGGCTGTAACAATTTCAGCCCTACCCTCAGCATGTATTACAACATTTAATTTTCACAACTACAATGTGAGCTACATAATATTAATACCAATTTACAGATAAATTGTGACTCATAGAGAAACTGAGTGACTTTACCATGACCACACAGTAGTGTCACAGATTTTAAATCCACATTCTTCAGATTCCAAAGTGAGAGAAAAAAATATTCAAAGTAATTTTCCAGGTTTTAAGAATATATTTAATTTCTCACCCATGAAAAATTAAAATATTATATGAGCTTAAAAGATTGAAAGTGCATAAGTTTTATGTTAATAACATTTATCTTTGGATTATAGTGTCAATGGCACATTGTGTTTCTTTTATATTCTTCTGTACTTTTTCATTTTTTTTTTAAAGATTTTATTTATTTATTTAACAGAGAGAGAGACAGTGAGAGAGCGAACACAAACAGGGGGAGTGGGAGAGGGAGAAGCAGACTCCCCCCTGAGCAGGGAGCCTGATGTGGGACTCGATCCCAGGACCTTGGGATCATGACCTGAGCTGAAGGCAGACCCTTAATGACTGAGCCACCCAGGCACCCCTTCTGTACTTTTTCAAATATTCTAAAAGGATGCTGTATTTATTCATACTGAATATAAAATGTATAGAATTTGGAATTGCAACAGGGAGGCAAAATGAGAAAAGTACTGGTTAAATCTCCATTTTTGAGACCGATAACAGTATTTATAATCAAATAAAAAAGTCATCTCTTCCTTCATTCTGAATCATGGTACTAAATATTATTCATGCCCGTATGTTAACTGGTGAAATAAATAATTATGAATAATTGAAATTTGGAAGTATACTAAGGAATTTTTGAAATGACATCATCAATGCTTCGGTAGAGGTTGCTTTTATTTTTTATAATATACTAAGTGAAATAAGCTGGACAGAGAAAGACATATACTGAATGGCACTGCTTATATAAGGAATAAAAATAAATAAATTATATGAAAACATACATAAATATGAATATACACATGTATATACATGTGTATATATATATCTATATAGGGATTTTGAGGTCACTGTTTTCCCAATTTGCTGTTTCCCAAATTGATTAACTTTCCTAAATTAACAGACACACTTCCCTGCATTTTATTCTCTTAGTTATCAATACCTCATGAAAATCACTTCAAATCAACTGTTAGGACTTTTAATTATTTTATAGAATTTCATAGAATGCTTATCTTATAAGTAATTCGTCCATTCCACAAATCTCTTGCTTCAGAGCCAAAGAAATTGAGCCAAAATTTTTAAATCCTTCTTAGCTTTGTAAAGGCCAAGGAAAACAGGCATAGTCAAGCAGTTGCTTGCAAGACGATCCAAATCTCTGAGGTCCAACTTCTATTTTACTCCAAGACAATCATTTACATAGTCTGTAGTGTACAAAACCACGTTGATTCTATCTACCATAACTCTTAGGAAGCCCGAAATATCATTTACACTCAGCCATACGTAAAACTCAACCACAACTTGATTCAGGAGAAACAGAGAGATTTTCATTTATAGAGGAGAATTCAGAAATCATGTTTAAATTGCCAACTTTCCAGAATCCTTGACCTAACAGTAACTGTTTTATCAAGGTTTCTGGGGTTCACATTTCAGATGGTCCACTTTTTGTTCACATCATAATTAGTAACAAAGTACATATAGTGCAGGACAAAGTTGGAGGTACTAGCTTCCACTGGAATTCTGTCATGCCTATTATTCCAGATATTCATTGCCCACCTAAGCCCTTATTGTTTTCCTTGATGCCTGAGATTTTTAAGGTAAAATTTTATTCCAGGTAAAGAGAGGTTTTTTGCTGCAGAAATATATTTTTGCCTATCATAGTCAGATTTGGGCTTACTTTGCACAAAACTTCAGAGTTATCTTTTTCCCCCCTATACCATCAACAGCTATCATATAACATAGGAGGGAGTCAGCCTGAAAAATAGTTCCTTTTTATATTCATCCATCCCATCTTGGTTTCAATCAGTTATCTACAATTCTCCAGCCTTGCTTCCAAGGTGTCAGTCTCCTTCTAAACTATAAGATCAGAGAGAAATAATTCTCTATACTAGTATAATGTACTTGTTGCATTATTTTATTCGCTATATAAGAGAGGCACACCTAGAGTTTAGAGTGATAGAACAAACTCTATAAATAAAATTCAACTTGGAAGGCTAAAAGTCTAACACTTAAAATTCTTATATAAAGAAATATCCATGAATTAATGGATGAAGTCGTTTTTATTATTTCACTCAGAAAGAGAAAAACTGAACAGTTTTTTGTTCTGGTATATGGGGCCCAGTCAGCTTCATTAAATTTGACAATCTTGTACGGAAAATTTATCTCTTACATGTAAAACATATTTTCTCTACTAATATAGAAATATCGCTTTGATTTTTAATTTATTAGCTGTGTTTGTAATTGTCTGCTTCGACGTTGCAGAAGTACACAGCTAAGACATATAAGCAGGTGTTGAGCCCATTCCATGGAACTCACACATATCCTTGATGTTTTTAACACAGAGAAGCATGACAAAGATTATAATCATATTAAATAAACCATTAAAAGAAATAATGAAAATCAACACCACCAAAACATATGATTGTATACGACATTAAATATTTGGATCTTATCGGGGTGCCTGGGTGGCTCAGTCATTAAGCGTCTGCCTTCGGCCCAGGTCATGATCCCAGGGTCCTGGGATCGAGCCCCGCATCGGGCTCCCCGCTCAGCGGGAAGCCTGCTTCTCCCTCCCCCACTCCCCCTGCTTGTGTTCCTGCTCTCTCTGTGTCTCTCTCTGTCAAATAAATAAATAAAGTCTTTAAAAAAAAATATTTGGATCTTATCAACCAAATTTCATAAAAATTGTAAGACATGTTACATAGAGTTCCCCTCTCATTATCTACCCATTAAGCAATGTATGAGCATTGAATCATATGTTGAGAGACCTAGGTTTGTGCAACTTCTACATTCAATTTGTCCTTTGTTGTTATTAACATACATTTTCTGAGTTTTATGAATCAAAGAAATCTTAGCTATAAATATGAAACCGTTTGCTTCTTCCTGGAATATAACTCCCTGTTTCCTTTCCATTTCCTGGTTTTCTGACCTGATACCCAGCTTATAGTACACCTTACAATAAACTCCATTTTCAATCTGCTAGAATTCAGGGACACATCAAGATCAAATTTTTCAAGCAAGGATTTAGTTGCACGTTTCAATGGCTTTTGCAGAAGTGATAAGCTATCTGCCGCGGTAAACTTGTGGGTTCTCCCATCAGAAGTGGCATGCAAGAAATGCTAGCCTTTTGCTACAGATATGGAAGCCCTGTCAGGATATGGCACATTAACTCCTCAGTTTATTTGGTAGCCAAGTATTTCAAAGTCAGGGAGAGAAGATAAAATGAAAAAAAATATATACATATTATTGTTATACTTACCTGCACTGCATGTAAAGCAAAGCATGACAAGAGTTATTTAAGAATTATTTTCCATCAAGAAAAAAAGGAATATCATCAAATATGATTTTAAAATTTGATGACTGAAGAAATGTGAAATAAAAATCTTACAAATGTGAACATATTATTGAACACCACAGAATTTCAGCTTATTCTGGGATGATTTATGTTACTTTTTACATCCTTATATCAAGGGCATTCTCGGGGGTCTTGTAATGTGGAGAATGAGGAAGCATCCCAAAGTAGTGGTAGTAAGATCCCACTTAAATTATAACATATGGCATCCCTTAGTTCCAAGATTTCCAAATGGACAGTAAATATGTGAGATATTAGATAGAAAGAAGAGACTAGCACTACGGTCTGATGTTAAAGACGGTTTGGGGTTCAGTAAACACGAATGCAAATCCTTCAAAACCATTTTCTGCTTTTCATACTCTCATACCTCAAGTTGCATCTTGCATTTTGATTCGTTCTTTTCTTGGTAAAGTGTTTCAAGTAAAAAAAAGAAGAAAAATTAATCAGGAATCCTTAACTCCAAAACCTAAGGCTTATAGAGGACCTTTTGTTTTATCTTTCCCAACTCTGCCTTGGAGAAAATAGGTCATATAGTGGTCCAAGGTGCATGGCCTTGTATAGGGAGTGAGAGTTACTGGTTTCAGTCTTAGTAGAATACAATTTCAAACATCTCCAATTGTTCTCATATCCATCTTTTGACTGGATCCAAGTTTGCATTGCCGTAACTTCTAAATATTTCCTGTGTTTCCACGGAAGAAACTAGCCTCCCTTCAACATATGGTCTGCCCATATTTGTCCACGTTTAAAGCAAAGGTCATCATACAACCTTGAGATTTTCTTCCCCATTAATAATTGAGAGTTCCAATGTCTTTTTTCCTTATGCAATGGTTTTGAAGTCTAAATATCCGATTACATGTGCTTTTAGGCTTTGATTCATTGTCTAATACTTTTTAAATTAAATTAAAATACAAAATAACCTTAAGAGAGTAAATGCCATTTTGTTATTCTCGTAATTAGGCTTCTTATATTTTATAAAACTGCAGTTTGGATATCCTCTAAAATGTGCTAAAAAATCTAGTATCTATGAAATGCAGGAGCAGTTACAAAGAAAGTAAGTGAGGTAAGCCAGTAGGTGAGTGAATTGAGAAAATCATTTAAGGAAACAAACTAAAAGAGCAAAAAATATTCCCATAAGTTGTTTAATAGAATACAAACTGAGTGAATTGGTTAGGGGAGAGGGAGTGGTGTGGATGGAGGTCTGAGAAGATTTACAAACCAAGTATTTTAAGCTACAGCAATATGTGATTCACATACACATTCACAAATCCATAAATTATTGGCATTATTTAACCCTTGTTAAAATATTTTCATTAACTAAGAATGAAGTTGGATGGATCAAATGAAAAATGGATCAAATGGAGATGGATCAAAAGTGCATTTGTAGTATAAAAGTGTGCCTTCATAATTACAGAGCAATACAGAAATAAATAGCACAATATGCCCTCCATCCCTACTAGCCATGACCTTGCTAGGTGTTTTTATTGGGCAAAAAGAAGAGGCATGATCCGAGTATTTTAGGTGAGAATACCTGCTGTACTAAAAGGGACATCACCTGGGGCTCAACCAGGTTGAAAAGACGGGATGATGAGGATGATTATTATATTTTCCTCACTAAAGATAGACCCTATGATGACAGTCTATGATGAGGAAATATTTAATGGCTTAATTTTATAATTTGAAAAGTCTGTCATATATTTTCTCAAATTAAAATAGAACTTTCTGAATACTTCCTCCTATTTTATGTAAAGTGTATTATTATTATTAAAGCTATGTAAAACACTCTTTAGAAAAGTCTAAATAAGATATTATCTAGTTTTAACAACCCAGAATATTATTGCTTAAAAATCAAGCTAAATTCCATTAACTAGTAGATAATTATGGTGTTTAGAAAATAAGTTGACATAGCAGGAAGGAGTAAAGCTTATATATCTTCTCATATGAGAATCCTTAAATGTAATGAGTTAAGGTAAAAAATTAAGTAATTTTCTGCATTCCATCTGTAAGCTATCACAAGTGAGTCATTGGGCTTCTTACCCCATTCAAGTTTTGACAGTAATATGATTTGGCAAGCAGACAAAGGATTATTTTTCTTTGCCCAGAGGCTATTGTCTTTAAATACATGTTATTTCCAAAGGCTTCACAGATGTATTTTAATTTAAAATTTTACTAAGTCTTTAATTTAAAAACTGATGCCAGATAAACATTAAAATTCTCAATATATGTTCTTCAATCAAATCAAAAGCTAAGGTCAAAGTCACGAAGAACTCTTACAAAAGTTGAAATAGAACAGATTTTAAGTGCAATCAGTGTCCAGTTTTCAGGTTAGGTCTGATCATGATTAGTTTACCAAGCATGAAAGTTCACATTCTGCTTCCTTCAGGACCATGGTTATAGATCATTAGATCATTCAGCGTTAAATATAAAACCATAATCCTTCAAATGATTAAAAATTTTATCTCATGTTTTCAATTCTATGATAATTCAAATGTTATAAGTAAATTCCGGAGTCTATCTTAAAAATGCCTGAGATATCATATACTCTTTCAACTCTTCTAACGCAATCTCTCTTGTTGTTCAAGATCTTGTTCAAGTTTTTGAATCACAAATATCTTAGGAGTCTACTTATATTTTTCAGGAGAACCTGAAAACTCCTTTTAAACTAATGTTGTTGAATGTTTTCAGACAAGCAAAATTTCTTTACTAAAGCTGAATCGTTAAGTCTCATCCTAAATGCTGTTTCATGAAACTCAGGTTCCATTACCTCTTTTTGTGTGGTGGTTACAAGGAGACACTTGTCCATTAGCCAGTATCTGGTATCTTCATAGGGTAGAATACAACCATTGTTTTTAATTCAGATGGGTCTGTTGAAACATTTCTTCGGCTCTGAAAGGCATACCGCTCTCCATTTTCCAAGTATTTTTATTTTTCTCATTACACAATAATAAGGAACGAATAAGTTACCTATGTTCTTCTAGGAGAGTACTTCCGAAGTGCACATTGTGACTCATTAACAGTCGTGAAATCTGCATAGCAAGGACTTAATAGAGTAGAAATTAGAATGATTTTTTAATTAAAATAAAAAAGAATAGACTAGGTTTTTTAATTAAAATAAGAACAGATGAGAATGCAAAATTAAATATTAGAAGGCTTCACCCAAAGTAAGCATGGTTTTGTGAATCTGGGTCATAATATAAAATATATTCTTGGGGCACCTGGCTGCCTCAGTCAGAAGAGCACTTGACTCTTGATCTTGGGGTCATGAGTTCTAGATCCATGTGGCTGTAGAGATTACTTAAATAAGTAAAAAAAAAAACTTTAAAAAATATGTATTCTTAGCATCGTCTCTAGAAAACCAGAGAAAAATAAAATCACCAATCTAGAACATGTACTGAAACAATATAGAATATGTGCTGAAAAGTACTTCTCATCACAATGAAGTGCACACACACACACACACACACAGAAATACAAAAAGATACAAAAATACTTTCAAACTTAAGTATTCAACTGAATGAATCAAATTGGCTTTTAGAAAATATCTAATACACTAGGGATTATGCTAGATGCTTTCATATACTTAGTCATCACAGTTCTCCAAAACATATTATGCTTCTAGTATTTCAGAATGAGGCAGAGAGATTCAGATAGCTTGTGCAGGACACAGACTTCCTGATTTTCAAGGACTTAAACTTAGGTCTCCCTTCCCCTTACTACACTAGTCTGACATCCACAACATTTATATATCTGCCAAGAGCCTGATCTTCTTTTGGCCCCAAGCTCACCAAAACCATCTCTGATCAACACCCAAGCAGTAGATAGCCACTAGGCTCACTGTCATATAATGCTTTTCCTCTGTCAGCAGATGCCTCCGTTTTAATAAAACAAAGTTTATACTTATCATCTTTTACAACTGAGAAATTAGACATGATTTTTCAGTATTAACAATTAACACCATAATTGTTTTTAAAATCCAACTGAACTCCATTAGATAATGAAGCAAATAATTATAAAATACTTAAAAAATTGTCTCACACCTGAGAGGTTAACAGTAAAAGTTTATCTTCCTGTGTAATCTTCTATAAATAATCAATTCAGGTAAAAAGTTAAATGTTTTTCTGCCTTTTAACTATAATCAATCATGGATATGTAGCAGGGCTTATACAGGGCAATAGAGCAAAAACAGTAACAAGGCAAATTTTGATAATAATATAATCTGGAGATTAGGCCAATACATTTTTTTTGGCCCAACAGCTATTGTCTTTACATACGTCCCAACTTATAATGGCTTATTATGTATACTTCAAATTGGAGTTTTAATTAGTTTTAATTAAGAAAGAGAAAACCGGGGCACCTGGGTAGCTCAGTCGGTTAAGTGGCTGCCTTAGGCCCAAGTCATGATCTTGGGATCCTAGGATTGAGCCCCGCCTCGGGCTCTCTGCTCCATGGGGAGCCTGCTTCTCCCTCTCCCTCTGCCTGCCCTTCTGCCTACTTGTGCTCTTTCTCTCTATCAATCAATCAATCAATCAATAAAATCTTAAAAAAAAAGAAAACATTGAATAAAGTCTGAAGCCAAACTCCAAACACAAATTTCACATTAAACTCAGAATTTCCTCTGCTCTTATTAATTGGGAAATTGTTCTTTGACCAAATCTTTACATTATCTCATATCAACAGGATAACCCATATACATGCCTAAGGAGGAACTTGTTTCCTGAAGCAAACAGACATCTATCTGGATCCAAGAGACATCTCACGGTGACCTCATGCTGCTGGACATGATAATCGCAAATATGGTCAATTTCTATCCTGTATAAATCCCTTAATATTTCCTGAAATCCTTCAAGATAAAATAAATACATTTTAGTCATTGCCAAAGTCCCCTTTTCTAACTTCCGCCTAGCTCTCTACCTTTATCAATAACCTATTTTTGCATTATACTCAGCCAATAACTGTCTCCTAAACTCTTATGCTTCTCATCTCCACCACATACTACCTTTCTCTGTTTCTGTCCATACGTATTCATATAATTGTTTCTCATCCTTCACCATCATTCTGGTTACCTCTTCTTCCAGAAAATCATTAAAGACTTCTTTTTTAACACTGAGATTGATAAATAGCCATTTTTAGCCCTGGAGCCCTTGGTGTTTCACAGCATATCCATTTGCTTAAGTCTCCATCTAAACCAAAAGCTCGTTGAGGACAAGGACTCTTTCTTATCTGTGTACATCCTAGACCTAGATCATGCTTTTAAAGAATTGGTAAATAAGCCAGACAATTATTAATGTTCCTTCTACCACAATAACTTCTTCAATCCTAATCTGTTATCTCCTGTCCAATTAAATATTTTAATATAGCCAGACACGGTGAAATCAATAGAGTATTTTTTAATAGAGTATTTTAGATGCATTGCTTAAAAAAAAACTACGTGTGTGTCTATATATGTATATATACATATATATGCAATCTGATTTAATTTTATCTAAATTCAACTATAATCAAAGAGCAACTTCTGTTTAAATTATCAGAGTCTTCGAGAATATCAGGGTGATGGCTCCGGCTCTATGCTATTATGGGAAACAGCACCTGCTCTAATTCAGAGCAGTATCAGGAGAAAAAGGGGTTCCACCAGGTGGTGGTAATTAGAACCTAAGGAAGGCAATCATGCTCCACCGAATGTAGGTGATCTTCTAACCACAGAAAGACTGAGCTCAGGGGAACACTGCCCAGCTCCCCACTTCTGCATTCAACTCCCCCCTTTTCCTGATTCTTTCTGTTTGTGAGATGATTTGTATTTCTTTTTAATCAGCTTCCACACTTACAGAAAAAGTGCAGGGAAGAGCAAACCAGATAATGCTTTATGTACAAGACAGATTCTTGCCAATTAAAGTGAATTTTAAAAATCCGTTCATTTTGGTGTCCTAAATGTAGCTCGCCTTTTATTTATTTATCATGGTTTCTGCCTCTTACAGATATTTTTTTGTCTCTCACCTTTTTTTTGAAAACTGCAGTGAGGATATCAGGGAATATGACCATCTTGGGAGCTGAGCAGTTTTTTTCAGTTTACTTCTTGCCTATTACTGGTTTGGCACAAGGGTAATTTTAAGTCTCAAATATTCATAGCCTCTTTTTCTCCAGTCTGTGAATATTTTGATGATGCAATTCTCACAGAAATGTAGTTAGCTAATTATTTTTATTAGAATTAGCTCCATGTGCTAAATTTGTGTCATATTTGTCATATTTGGGAAAGCCACAAAATTTTACCATTTTACCTATGCATATTTTCGAATTAAAGGATTTGCTGACTATGCCAACCTTAACAGCATATTTAATTTGTTCAGAGTTGCCATATGTTGGACTCCTGGGTTAACAAACTCCAAGGCTTTGATATTTGCATGCAGGAGTTTTGAAGAATGCCCTAGGAAACACCACCATAAGTGGATGTTGTAAGATCCAGTTCATATTCTCCTCATCCCACTACCTGCCACCATTGTCACTTCTAGCACTTCGCTCATCCATCATCATGATAAAAAGCACCTCTTTGATGATTCCTGCTACGTTTTGTTCACTTCACAGTTTGACACCAGTGTGAGTGATATGTGTCTAAAAGGCTTATCCAACCCAAAATACAGTCTCTCATTTGAATTCTTCTCTAATGCCATCTCACTCATTTGCTTCCGTGGTCAAATTCTCAAAACAACTTCCTAAGATCAATAAGTTAACTAATTTTTTTTTTGTATAAAAGAGGAAATAGAAGCCATTGCACAGGATGTTCTCCAACCTTCAACTAACCAGATAATGAGATTGGAGTCATTTGTCCTTCTTCCCTTCTGTTAGAAAAGAGGAATTGTTGCTCCTCCAATTAAAAACAAAATTTGCTCACTAAAGCCAAGATACATTTACCATTTCTAAACTTACCTTGACTCACAAGTGCATTTAAAACTACTGTCCGCTATTATTTTGGGAAATATTATCTGATCTTGAATTTTGTGTTACCATATTCTACTGCTTTCCTTCATCCCTTCTCTGTCTGCTTTTATTCTCTCCCTCCCTTCCCTGTCTGCTATTCTCTGCTTTTCCACCTGCTCCTTAAAGAAATTATAAAATATGCTGAAACTTCACTACATTCCCATACCAAATTTCTAATATCTTTTTACTTGGCCTTTGAGATTTAGTTGTGTAAATCTGTCTTCTTAATCACTCTATTAAAGTATTGCCCAATCTTCTTGTTTATCATTTTACCCCAGCAAAAATTGGTCAATGATTTTCTGCATCACTGAATTTTACCGCAATGAATGCCATCATGTAAAGCTACACATTTAGGATGATCTTTACACCTGTGTTATTTACCACTTTAAATTTTACATTCTCTGCCCTCTTCACTTTACCTGCTTCTTAATCTGTCCATTTTCCAAGAACAAAGCGATCCTGGACAAGACACAGTACACAACATCTTTTGCATGTACATTTCTCTGCCTGAGAGTCTAGCTTCTATTTTTTCTCTCCAGCCCCGTGGCTCTTTTAACCATGTTTATTCAATGCCATTCAATATTCACTATGATTCTCTATTCACTATTGAATTCAATACCATTCACTATTGCCAGGAATTATTCTAATCTCACCCCAAACTTTCCTAATTATCCTCTTTTAAAGTAGCAATATATGGTGTATAAGTATAAAATTGCATATTAGTTATTTGCTTAATGATCACTCCCACACCACAGGGCTAGGATTAGGAGTCATTCTCTAAATTTTACTGAAAGCTGTATAAGTATTATCTTTTACATACTCAGAACATACCAGAGCCTCAAATACCAGTGGGATAAATGAATGAATACATTTTCTGAGGTAAAAATGATTATAAAGTCACTGGAAAACTGAAGGTCTTGAATATGACTAGAGTATACAGCTTGAGAAGTTTAGAGATGTCACTGGAGTATGCCAGGCACTAGGAAATGAAGAGCCTCAGTCATGTTAGAAAATTTGGGCTTTATCCTGATAGTAATGGAAAATTATATGGAAAATTTAAATGCAGGAGCTTGCTAAAAAAGTAGCTTTCTAGGAAGCTCAATCTAAAATGTAGGGAATAAAAACACCTTAATAAATTATAATAATATTCCAGGTAATGGTTGATTATATCCTAAAAATAGCAGTAGAAATGGGATGGAATATAGGGGCTAGAGTAGAAGAATATTGGGAAAGCAGGATCTGCTATAGAGACAACCCTCATTTCATGTAGTAGTGAAGTATTGTAAAAATGACTGTGAAAGCCAAAAATGTATGTAGTAATTCAATAATCACTGGAAAAAATTATAATAGTTCATGAGCTTTAAAATTTTTGTCACAATATTTAAAAAGTCTCTTAGCTATAGATTTATGGGGAAATGGAAAAATAGTAAAACTAGTATTTAATATTTACATAGTACTCTATAATTTATAACATTAGAAACACTGAAAGTTAAAGTATATCATTTCTTTATAAGAAAAAATCTTGAGTAGTTTGAGCAGCTCTTGTTTTCCTCTTACCCTATAATTTACAATATCTACCAAACATCCTTCCTATTTTTGAAGCATTTTCATGCTCCTTTCTAAGTTAGAGTTAGCTTCTACATTTACTCCTTTGTACATTCAATGTCTTGAAAGATCTCTGAAGGTTCCTTTAACGCAAAATTTTGTATGGATGTTGCTTTCTGTGGGATTATCTTCATTATTTTAGTCAAAACCACTTTTCTCATTTATGTGTGAGTTCACCTTTACTAAAACCCCGTGGCTGCATATTTGGAGTCTTCTGAAAGTGGCAGCGTCAACATTTCCACTGTCAGTTGTTTCTTTTATAATTCCATTTACATTCAGAATTTGAATTTCACTTCCAGCATCATAATTTTAAAAAATTCTTTTCCGGACTTCCATCTTTCTTGACCAGTTCTCTTTGGTTGCTTATTTTTGTAAAATGTCACACAGGTTTATCATTGAGATTCAAGGAGGCAACGCAAGCACACGCTTTGTTATCTGTGTGTGAACATGGATGAGCAGTGACCAATCAGCAATGGACTTTGAAAGAAAAGACGTGATTGGTCCCTAAGCATGACATGCATGTTACTTATATAGTGATTTATGGACTGAAGAACTTGCAGTGAAGTATGTGCTTTATGTACTTTTGGCAGTTAATACAAGGTGGTCCCCGGAATTTGAACCGTGTTGTAGGGAAACTGAGGGTATTTGACAATGCCATGATAAGTGAAATTCATATGTATTGGAATCATGCAAAGCAAGGACTATCTGTACCTGTTGAGTGATTGAATCTGGGGAGAAGGTAGAATATGGAAAGATGCCAAATGTATTTGCTTATGGGTGATGGCTTTTACTTAGTTGGGAAATACAGGAAAAAGAAAATTTACAGGAAATTCTTATCAATTCAATTTTTTTAAATGTTAGATTTCTTGTTTCTGTCTGAAACTCAAATAGAAACGTCCAGGATCAATAGGTCTGGAACGCAAAAGATCAGTCTCTGATGGAAACAGAAATGCTTATGTTATCAATGTATAGATGGATCATAGTAGGATAAGGAAGACAAGACTGGGAAGGACTTTAAGAAAAAGTGGTCAGAGAATTCCAAGGAAATGATTGGTTGTTTCACAAAATCCAACTGATAAGAGCTTTGCATTAAAAAAAAAAAAAATGGGATGTAGTATCACATGGTTTGAATGGATAAAAATATATGTGAATTGGAAAACATCTTTTTTGATTTAACAACAAGGAATTTGGTGAAAAAAATGTGGTTTGTGGTAGTGAGTCTCTGTAAATATGACTGCTTCACACCAGACCAAACTTCCCCTGAAGGGGCTCTTTCCAAGCTGATGAGTAGGTGAAAGTGGTAAGAAGTCTACCTGTGATCCCACATTTAAGCTATAGTGTCCAACTAACTTTATCAGAAATCATCTTAATATTTTAGTCATAACCTACTTGAAAGTTTTGTCAATTCATCAATTGGTTCAACTATAAGAAGTGATTTAAGGGATGATACAATCAGGAACCCCATGACACATTGATGATTTCGGTACACTAAATTTGTACCACGGTTGCATTACCTAACAGGAGGATTGGGTCAGCTCTGTCTTTATATCTGCCATGACTGGTGGCCCAATAATCACTGTTGGTGAATGTAAGGATGAGATATGCTAGCCAGTGATTCATAATATGCTTTTTAATATTCAAAATCCCCCTTGAAGACTCTGTACTAGATTGTCTACATTGTTTACAGAAGTATGGTTTAATGGTTTTCCCCTAGTTTAGCTACACAGCTTTAAGCAATATGACCACTTTGGTTATCCTTACAGAGAGCTCATTTTATCAATATTATAAATGGTACATATCTTCTGCAACTAGTAATATACTATCTGAAGCAAACAAAAATTTTCTAAGAGGTAACACCTGACGTTATAGAAGATTCAATTTACTATAGGACTCAACAAATACATAATGTTTCCCTATATTATTTCAGGAGTTTGAAATACACTGAAGATTTAATGACATGAAAGATAGACATATGAAATATTTGGAGATAAACTTAATTACTTAATTCATTATAATAGTAACATCACATATTTCTTGATTTTCTGCAAATACCATTAAATATTATATATGTATATGCACATATATATCCGTGCTAATTTTTTTAAGATTTTTATTTATTTATTAGAGAGAGAGAGAGAGAGCATGAGAGGGGGGAAGGTCAGAGGGAGAAGCAGACTCCCCGCCAGGCAGGGAGCCTGATGTAGGACTTGATTCCGGAACTCCAGGATCATGACCTGAGCCGAAGGGAGTTGCTTAACCAACTGAGCCAACCAGGCGCCCCAATATCCGTGCTAATTTTGTATTATGTAGTAAATAGTACGTTTTAAAAATTTTTATTTATTTAATATTTTTTAGCGGGAGAGAGAGAGCAAGTGGTAGGGAGGGGCAGAGGGAGAGAGAATCTTTTTTTAAGATTTTATTTATTTGAGAGACAGAGAGAGGGAGCAGGAGCAGGGGGAGGGAGAAGCAGACTCCCCACTGAGCATGTAGCCTGACACAGGGCTCGATCCTAGACCCTGAGATCATGACCTGAGCCAGAAGTCAGGTGCTTAACCAACTGAGCCACTCAGATGCCCCAGTAAATAGTATGTTTTTAATCTTTTCAACCTCCATGTACCTATAATTTCACCTCAATGTACTTATGATAAAAACAGTCAAAGCGTAAGCAAAGATACATGTCCAATGATATTTAGCTCAACGTTACTAAAATAGAAGCAATTTAAGTGTTGAATAAAAATCAACTTGTTAACTATGTCACAGTATACTTATATGATGAAAAAATTAGCAGTTATTTAAAATAATAACATGCGGGGCGCCTGGGTGGCTCAGTCGTTTAGGCGGCTGCCTTTGGCTCAGGTCATGATCCCAGGATCTCGGGATCTAGCCCCGCGACGGGCTCCCTGCTCAGCGGAGCGCCTGCTTCTCTCTCTCTCCTTCCACCTGCCTCTCTGCCTACTTGTACTCTCTATCTCTCTGTCAAATAAATAAATAAAATCTTAAAAAAATAAAATAAAATAAAATAATAACATGCAAGTTTAGTGACATAGGAAATTTCTATAATAAATAAGACAGTGGAAAAGAGTCAACTGAAGGAAGGTAAGTGGTTTCAGACAATTTGAAATGTATATGTATTTTATCAAAAAGCCTAAATAATTACATAAAATATTGATAATATTTATGTCTTATGTTGGAATTATTTTAATACCTTCTGTCTAACACTTGCATTTAAATTTTTTATCTACTGTATATATGTTACTTTTACAAACTGAAAAGTACATTTTAAAGCATACAATGGAAAAAAAATTTAAAAGTGTTTTATTTTAAAGAGAAAAAAATGTAGCTTTGAAACAAACTGAGGGTTCTAGAGGGGAGGGGGATGGGAGGATGGGTTAGCCTGGTGATGGGTATTCAAGAGGGCACATTCTGCATGGAGCACTGGGTGTTACACGCAAACAATGAATCATGGAACACTACATCGAAAACTAATGATGTAATGCATGGTGATTAACGTAATAAAATTAAAAAAAATTAAAAAAGTTAAAAAAACAAAAATAAAATCTATACTTGGAGAGAACTATGTTGAGGTTTAACAAGTAATTTTACATGCAATATATTCAATCGATATTTCTTTTCTTATATATTTTTATTTTTTCATTTCCATATCTATTTTTTATTATTATTATGTTCAGTTAGGCAACATATAGTATATCATTAGTTTCTGATGTAGTGTCTATATTTTTAAAAGCTCTTCCGCACTATTGGAATGTTTAGTCACAGCAAAAGTGTTAGGACATTTTGCAAAGAATAAAAGGGCTAGATTACTATTATAAAACTGAATATTTACATCATATATGATAGTTTATGTAAAATATTGGTCAACTGGCCGTATTTTTGAATAAGTATGGAATGGGACATTTTTCTTTTTTTCTTTTGGATCTTAATCTTTTTAATCAATAGTTCTGAAACAATTGAACAATGGGACATTTTCTGACTCCTTACTTGTTTTAGAAGTACGGTATGTAGGGGCACCTGGGTGGCTCAGTCAGTTAAACATCTGACTTCAGCTCAGGTCATGATCTGGGGGTTCTGGCATGAAACCCTGTGTTGGCCTCCCTGCTCAGGGGTTTCTGCTTCTCCCTCTCCCTCTGCTGCTCCCCCTGCTGATGCTCTCTCTGTCTCTCTCTCGAATAAATAAGTAAATAAATAAAAAATACAGTATGTATATATATAATGTTCAATTGCTCTACAGACCCATGATTCCCTTTTTCTGAAATGTAATCAACAACCTTATGGAGAGAGCTTTTCACTAATTAAATTATTAGTCACTCTAATTCAAAAGCTATTCAAGAAATATTTATGAAACTTAAAATGATAATGGTGAAGTTATTAGCAGTCTATCTACTTCCACCCTGGTCTTTCACAAGCACTTGAATGGCTGTTGACGTTTTCTCCCACTCTGTTCATCTGAAGAGAGAAAATTACTGCTGCCAAGAAAAAAATCTGTTTTCATTGGGTCTTCCTTATTTCCCCTGTGGCTATGACATACATTCTGAATATCTAAAACAGTGTTTTTTGCCAAGCTAAGGATGAATGTTGTTGGTTTGATTGCTTAATGTGATGCCTCCAAAAAGAGACCACTAGACTATCAATAATATTTTGCATTATGAGACTAAGGACAAAATAGAAATGCAAGTTTCTTACATATATCATTTCTTTTTGAGGCTAAAAATCTTGTGTTTACTTGTCTTATAATCCAGTAGAGGTTTTCCTTTGCCAATATTTATTCTTTATAGATGTATTTTTAATGTTAAATCTCTATTCAATGGTTTTGTAACTCTTCAAACTAGTGATCATTAAGCATACTGCATAGTTTATGTAATGAGAATATGTAATATTTAATCCAGGAGGCTGTGAGCAAAAGAGTGTGTTACTTTTTCCCAAACCACAACACAATTTTAAACAACATGATAGGAAGGGATAGAATACAATTAAATAATAACTTTAAGAAACTAATGGAGTTTTAATTATACCATTTAGTATTATTTTGCAGGAAACTTTTTAGTTTTAATCTGTTAATCAAATTCTTAAAAAAAAACATTATCGTATGGTTTCACTCATTTGTGGAACATAAGGAATAACACGAAGGACCACAGGGGAAGGGAGGGAAAACTGAATGGGAAGAAATCAGAGAGAGAGAGACAAACCATGAGAGACTCTGGACTTCAGGAAACAAACTAAGGGTTACAGAAGGTAGTGGGTAACTGGGTGATGGGTATTAAGGATGGCACGTGTTGTGATGAGCACTGGGTGTTATACGTAACTAATGAATCTTTGAACACTACATCAAAATGAAGGGGGGAAATCGGAGGGGAAGATGAACTATGAGAGACTATGAACTGTGAGAAACAAACTGAAGTTTCTAGAGGGGAGGGGGAGGGAGGATGGGTTAGCCTGGTGCTGGGTATTAAAGAGGGCACGTACTGCATGGAGCACTGGGTGTTATGCACAAACAATGAATCATGGAACACTACAACAAAACCTAACGATGTCATATATGGTGATTAACATAACAATAAAAATTTTAAAAAAAGAAAAAACCTAATGATGTTTGTATGGTGATTAACATAACATAATAAAAAAAGACATTCTGTTTCATACGTGGAACTCAAGAGTTTTTAAGCAGTTTTTAAGTTAGATGAATTCAGATATGTTACTACATCTGAAGTAAAGAAGAAAATTTTTCTTTTCTTTTCAAAAATAAAGTTTCTAATAGGAAAAGAACAAGAATAATGAAAAGATTAGTTTAAATAATTCTGAGACATTTATATGGAAATTATGTACATGTGAAGCATCAAATAAAATATTTAGAAAAAGTAAAACAAAAAACAAACAAACCAAAAAAACTAATGATGTACTATATGTTGACTAACTGAACATAATGATAAAAATAAAAATAATAATAAAACAAGGATAATAAAGAAAAAGATTTATAGGTACTCATATAGTGGATGCATGTAATTTCTTAAAATCTGAAAACTGTTCCAGGCAGATTTATTTATTATATATTTCAACATATATATGCAAGTCTATATGTATGTTTATGCATATGAATTTATTGTGCAATATAGATTACCTTTAATTTATATGAATCATGGGGCGCCTGGGTGGCTCAGTCATTAAGCGTCTGCCTTCGGCTCAGGTCGTGATCCCAGGGTCCTGGGATCGAGCCCCGCGTCGGGCTCCCTGCTCCGCGGGAAGCCTGCTTCTCCCTCTCCCTCTGCCCCTGCTTGTGTTCCCTCTCTCGCTGTGTCTCTCTCTGTCAAATAAATAAGTAAAATCTTTAAAAAAAAAAAATAATAATTTATATGAATCAGTAACAAATATCAGCATTTTATGTTTCATGACGGGTAGAAATATACTAGGCTTTTAACCAAGCAAATTACAAAATGTGTGATTTAAAATACTTGTAGCCTTTATTTATATCTTTTTTTAAAGATTTTATTTATTTATTTGATAGAGAGACAGCAAGAGCAGGAGCTCAAGCAGGGGGAGTGGGAGAGGGAGAAGCAGGCCTCCCGCTGAGTAGGGAGCCCAATGTGGGGCTCGATCCCAGGACCCTGAGATCATGACCTGAGCCGAAGGCAGATGTTTAATGACTGAGCCACTCAGGTGCCCCTACATTTTATCGTGCAATAGAAAAATCTCATATCTTGAAAAGTTAATCACTACTATGTACATACTCCCACTTAAGATTTTTTCTGTTAAGGTAATTACAGGAATATATTTTTAAATATCTTTGTTGTAAATGTAGACTCAAGAAGCACTGCAAAGCTAAAAGTAGGAAAATAAAATACACTGTGTACATGAAACCAGTTATAACTTTTAGAGCAACAGTGACTAAAATATGTTGCTCAACACATAAGTTCCTTGAGATATGCTTAGAAAAATACAGTTGTAACATCAAACGCTTTGGAGACATGTTGCAAGAATATAAGTGAGTGGGAATATAGACCATCATATTAAATATGTATCAAAGATATTTAGGAGGTATAATCGTTATAGTTTGGTGTCTGATTGTCTACACCAGTTCTCAAGTGGTTGGCTTATGCAAAACATAAAAACTTGACTTTGAATAAAGAAGAGTTAAGATAAATGCTGTAGTGGAGGGTAGGGGGAGATTGGAAGGCTAGACTAAAATGCATTATTTAGAAGATACGTATTCCTGAACATTGCTTTATATCAAATCCAGGAATAGGTAACCACTTCAGAAATCTGGGCAGTATTCATATTATTAAATCTCAAGCATAGATTAAATATTATTAGTAACATCTCAGCTCCTAATCTAGAGTAGTAAAATTTAAAATTATATTACCATATTACATTTACTTTGAGATTAAAAGGTAGGCCACAAAAATAATGGATAAACAGGATGCTATGTCTAGATTCCATCCAATTAATTCTTTAAATATTCACGATACCAATAATCATTTTAGCAAATCCTATTCAATTACGATATATCCTACAATACAATATTGTGCCCCTCATAACACTTTTCAAAATGATGTCTTGAAAGAATTACCTTGGCAATCACTGTTGATATTACAAAATTATTATAAATAAATTTGTAAAGTAAGAGCAAATGACTTTCATGCGTTTATCTTAGCCAAGATTAAAATAACTGATCCATAGACAAAATGAAGGGAGGGAAAAGATAAAATGTATAAATAAAAAATTAGGAAACCAGGTAGCCTTAGGTAAACAAGCAAGAGAAAGTGACCAGAGATCTGCAGTATTCCCAGTGGCCACCCTGTTTGAGGCCAGTCTTCCCAGGTTGTTCTCGTAATAAAAATGCCCTTTGGGATTTTGTATAAAACTCTGGAGAGTATAAGAAGTACAAAATTTTAGCTAAACATTCTGCCAAATTCACAGAACCAGGATCCATAGAATTTAATTAGCTCTTATGGCAAGAACACTTGTAGCATATAAAAATTGGGGGCAATAAATTGAAAATGGCCTTTTTTTCAAAGACTACCTTTTCTCTGAGCACTTGGTAACTATGGAAGAACAGGGATAGTAAATACATGGATTGTAACATGTATGGAGAGTGTTTGTTCCAGGGTATGGCTGCAAACATAGAAATATTCTGACATGATGCTTATTAGTGCAGTATTTTTTTTTTTTTTTTAAAGAACAAGCAGTGTGTTGGGATGCCTGGGTGGCTCAGTCATTAAGCATCTGCCTTCGGCTCAGGTCATAATCCTGGGGTCCTGGGATGGAGCCCTTCATTTGGCTCCCTGCTCAGCGGGAGGCCTGCTTCTCCCCCTCCCACTCCCCCTGCTTGTGTTCCCTCTCTCGCTGTGTCTCTCTGTCAAATAAATAAATTTAAGAAAAAGAACAAGCAGTGTGAAAGTAAGACCTTGAGACACATAGAGAAGGCATTCAAGGCTTTTCCCGTCTTTACACCCAGCCTCTTCAATCCAGGTTCTGGATCTGTTGTTAGAATTGACTCTTCCCTGATACACAGTGCTCACCATAGTACCTCTGAAACAAATAATACATTATATGTTAAAAAAAAAAAAAAAAGAAGACAGTAGGAAAGATAGTAGGAAGGGAAAAATTAAGGGGGGCGGATATTGGAGGGGGAGACGAACCATGAGAGACTATGGACTCTGAGAAACAAACTGAGGGTTCTAGAAGGGAGGGGGTGGGGGGATGGGTTAGCCTGGTGATGGGTATTAAAGAGGGCACGCTCTGCATGGAGCACTGGGTGTTATACGCAAACAATGAATCATGGAACACTACATCGAAAACTAATGATGTAATGCATGGTAATTAACATAACATAAATAAAAAACAAAACAAAACACAATTGACTCTTCCCCTCCCTTCAAACTCCCTGAAGGAAAGGATAACCTTTTCTTATTTTAGTAAATCTGTCACCTAAAGCTGTATTTCACACACACAAAAAACAAAACAAAACAAAAACAAAAAACAAAAAAACAGTAAATGAATGTTTGTCAAATTAGGCAGAATTGTAGTAAATTTAAAAGACACTAGGAATGAGTTAGGAATTAATGAGATTCAGGATTAGTTAAGATGCAGGAAAATCTAATGTGAATTGTGAAGCACAGTATGAACTTAAAGCTATTAGTGTTAACTTCATACATTTTTCAAACATCCAAAATCTAAACATAGAGGCTGCTCATTTTTCATATATAATGGGTTTGCCACAAAACCATTTAAATTGTAAAAGATCCTATGTTTGTTTGATCATGGTCTTTAATTCGATGGGAAAAAATCCTAACAGACAAATATATGTAGAGAACTTCTCCTATGCTCCCAAGAAAATCAGGAGAATCTTTTAACTCTACTATATAATACTTAATAATCTATTCCTACCTGTTTTAAAATCTATATTTAAAATATTTGACTCTAAACAATACACTTTATAAGGATGTCTTTTCAGTAGCCAATACCAAAAAGCAATAAATTCTGCAAATGAGAAAACAAAATGCTTCTTGTAACTTTTAAAAAAAAATGAAGTATATCCTATTTTCATTTCCTTAGAATATATATCCAGACATGGAATTGTTGGATCATATGAGTAGTTCTACTTTTGTTTTTGAGGAACTTCCATATTGTTTTCCAGAGTGGCTGCGCAGATTTACGTCCCTACCAGCAGGGCACAAGGGTTCCCCTTTTTCCACATCCTACCAACACTTGTTGTCTATTGCCCTTTTGGTGATAGCCATACTAATGGGCCTGAAGTGATACCTTCCTGCGGTTCTGATTTGCATTTCCGTAATGATTAATGAAGTTGAACATCTTTTTATGTATTGGTTGAGTATTTGCATGTCTTCTTTGAAAAAAAATGTTTTAGCTCCTCTACCCATTTTTAAACTAGATTTTTAGTTGTTGTTATTGAATTGTATGAGTTCTTTATATGTTTTAGATATTAACTCCTTATCTGATATATGGTTTGAACCTTAAATTTACAATGTTATATGTTAACTATATTTCAAAAAAAATGAAATATAATTTACATATAATAAAATCATAGCTGTCTAATAGGTAGGTGCACAGTTCCATTGGTCATAACAACTGAAAAACCTGTGTAAACTAGGTTTTGTTAGAAGAAAATATTTACTATAGTTTATTTTTATTACTTTTATTTTTTTCAAAAACAGACTTGTTTTATTTATACCCAGATGTGGGTTATAGTTCAGTTATAATATTGCATGCTTTTTTTTTCAAATTCTTTTACTTTAACTGACATGTTTGAGTACTTACTCACTTGAAAAAGGTACAAGTGTTATAAAAATGTGTACTGTGTGTTTTAACATGAGAATTAATTTGAACTCAAATGTTGCAAGATATTTTTTAATAAAATTAAATGAGCTAGATATGAACAATTATTCAAAAGGAAAATGCAAACTAAATTATTTCCTTGTATATTTCTCTCAGTTACTGTGGAAAGTTAGTACTTTAACATACTTTTCTACTTAAGTTCACTTTAGTCAGGCTTGCATTTAAACCTTTTATTTTAATCTGTTTCAAACATTTCTCTATCTTTTCAAGAATGCCAATGTGTGGGCGCCTGGGTGGCTCAGTTGGTTAAGCAACTGCTTTCAGCTCACGTCATGATCCTGGAGTCCTGAGATCGAGTCCCACATCGGGCTCCCTGCTCGGCGAAGGGCCTGCTTCTTCCTCTAACCCTCCCCACTCTCATGTACTCTTTCTCTCTCTCTCATTCTCACTCTCTCAAAAATAAATAAATAAATATTTAAAAAAAAAAGAATGCCAATGTGTGAATACCACATTCTATGACAAACAAAATAACCAATATAAATACTGATATAAACATTTTATGCATGTACTAAATGTAATATTTAAACATGAAATACATATTAAATAAAAACAAAATAAGTTAAAAATGAAATAAAAATGAAAATATTTTTTAAATGGAAGTATTTTTGAGAAAGAAAAATCACTGATTAATTAGCCTGATATTAAGTCAAAATCCTTTTTCTCCAAATTTTTATATTAGATATTTTTTATTTTTATTTTTATTTTTTTATTTTTTTTTAAAGATTTTATTTATTTATTCATGAGAGACAGGGAGAGAGAGAGAGAGAGAAGCAGAGGGAGAAGCAGGCTCCCAAGGAGCAGGGAGCCCGATGCGGGACTCGATCCGAGGACCCCGGGATCATGACCTGAGCCGAAGGCAGACGCTTAACCATCTGAGCCACCCAGGCGCCCTTAGATATTTTTTAAAAAGCATCTTAAAGTTTAATTTTAGCACTGATAGACAATGGCAAAACAGATATTAAGTCAAAATCCTTTTTTTCCAAATTTTTATATTAAATATTTTTTAAAAAGCATCTTAAAGTTTAATTTTAGCACTGATAGACAATGGCAAAACAACCTAGAGATACCAAGGCATATACATTTTAAGATACATAAAAATCTGTGTAGCTAGAACCAAGAAACAAGATACAGCTAAACTTCTCTTTGGTAATGATAGTCTAATCATAATTGTTACTATGAACAGGCACATAGACTTCTCACTGTGTAGTTTGAGAAAATTGTACTTTAATCTTGATGTGTAGTCATTAGCATAACTCTACCAGAGAACATAGTAAGACTTGGGTAAATTGTATTTTAGGAATATCATTCCAAATTCCTTCCTTCAGGAAATTTACTATTCACAGAACATGATTTGGAGCTTCTGTGGTATTTATAAAGCAGTTGGCAGATATTTGAAGTTGCCAATTTCTAACTCTGATTCTAATAAGCAAGGGCTGTGGAAATAAAGATCCACAAGTATGTATCTATCTCTTCCCCAAATTAATTTGCTAATTGGAGATTAATTTATTCTAAGAAAGACATTTTTAAACAACTGAATGCAGTTGGAGGGGAGACTAAGTCAATCAATCATTTAAATAGTAATGTGAAAGCATTTAATTAAAATTTTATAAAAGCTTAACTGCTAGCAGCAAAAAGTCCTAAGCAGTGATGTCTATTAATTATAGGAGGTAGAATACAGAATTCCCAGGAATATATCCTTTTACTATATGTATTAAAATTTCCAATCAACAAAGACCTTCTCCAAACTGCATTACATGCTGGGGTTATTAAGGACAGAATAAATTGGCACTATGCATCCTTTTCAAATTTAGGATATTGAATATTCCTTTACTGTAAACACTAGAGACAGATTCTGGATACAAATTAGGTTTTGGCAATCGAATGCATTTGCAGAATATTTGGAAGGCAGAAGTGAGGCAGAAGCTGGTTTTTTTCTTTCTTTTTTTTTTTTTTGAGTGTAGCTGACAACATAACGTTACATTCTTTTCAGGTGTACCTCATCGTCATTTATACGTTTATAAGTTTATACGTTGTGCCATGCTCACCACAGTGTGGTCACCATCTATCACCACCCTAAACTATTACTCTATCATCGACTATATTCCTTAGAGGACTCTTTTCTGGTTTTGTTTATTTCCTGCTATAAAACCAGGTTCTGGAGTCATTGGGGTTTTCGCAGCAGTGTTTTGGTGTTCAGTCACTATTAGATCTATGACCATTGAGAGAAGATCAGGAGACAGCAGTTTCCGGATTTTGGGATCACAACTACTGTAACGTGCTCCTGAGATCAGCAGGGCCAGGGGCTGTTCCTGCTCCCACTGCCCCTGTTAGGCTTGCTCCCTTGGAAGGCCAGGGCTTGAGTGTTGCTGTGGAAGCAATTGTTGAGACCTGCGCAAAAACCAATTTTCTATCCCTTCCAGTGATTTTTGTCAAGACTTAAATTTCTTTGTGTTTCTTTTTTTTTTTAAGATTTTATTTATTTATTTGACAGACACAGAGAGAGAGAGAACGAGAGAGAGAGAGAGAGAGTGAGCACAAGCCAGGGGAGTAGCAGGCAGAGGCAGAGGGAGAAGCAGGCTCCCCACCGAGCAGGGAGCCCGATGCGGGACAAGACCCCAGGACCCTGGGATCATGACCTGAGCCGAAGGCAGACGCTTAACGACTGAGCCCCCTAGGTGTCCCTCCTTTGTGTTTCTAATAGGTAGAGTAGTTTTTGTTTACCAAAAATAAATCTTAATGATTCTTTTTTTTTGATATTTTATTTATTTATTTGATAGAGAATGAGAGATAGAGAGCACAAGAGGGAAGAGGGTCAGAGGGAGAAGCAGACTCCCCGCCAAGCAGGGAGCCCGATGCGGGACTCGATCCCGGGACTCCAAGATCATGACCTGAGCCGAAGGCAGTCGCTTAACCAACTGAGCCATCCAGGTGCCCCAATCTTAATGATTCTGACATAGTTTTAGTTAATAGACGTTCAACTGTAAGCAGACCTGTTTCCTCAGCGCATACAGATTTTTGTGCTTTCTCTTTCCTGTCCACTTGGTAGTCCTACCTTGGCTTACCTCCCTGAAGCTTCATCTTTATCTATGCTACTATTTAAATGTCCTCAGATTTGTATTATAAAGTGAAGAAATAATAATAAAACTACGGCTTGTAGATTTAACACTGATTGAAAGAGCTAAATCAACATAATGATCATGGTGGTCAAATTATTATTTTAATTTGATGATTGCTTTGTTTGGTTTTACACAAGGCGTAACTGCCACAGTTGAAACAACTCCAGAGCCACAAAGTGATTGTTGTAGGGCGTATGATTTCAAACATTTAGATAGAGTACGAGAGGAATCAGCTTAGCTTATGGATAAGTCACATAAATTAGAACGTTTTAGTTCAGTCTGCTATTACAAAATACCATAAACTGGGTGGCCTATAAACAATGGAAATTTATTTTCTCACTTCTGGAGGCTGGACATGCGAGATCAGGGTGCTAGCATGGTCAGGTTCTGGTGAGAGTCCTCTTCCAGGTTGCAAACTGCTGCCTTTTTATTATATCCTCACCTGGTGGAGAAAACAGACAGACAACAAGCTGTCTCTTGACTCTTTAAGGGCACGGATCCCATTTATGAGGACTTCATCCTCATGAGCTCATCTAATCCCAACTACCTCCCAAGTGTCCCATCTCCTAATACCATCATAATGCAGGGTAGGGTTTCAACGTAGCAATTTTGTGGGGACACAGACTTCAGTCCACAACAGATGTGAACTCCCTCAGGGAGATTTTTCCTCCTCTTCTTCTCTTCTGTATACTTAGAATCCAGAAGAGAATGTATTAGTTGAGTCAAAGAGTTCATGAATGACAATTCGGGGACATTCTTTTCGAACACTGTTAACTCTCTTCATTTCTGAGGATGTTGCCAGCCCAAGGGTAGAGCTGTCACTTCTTAACAAGAATAGAGTATTCTAGGCAGTGCTTGAGATCTGATGAAATCGGAATATTTGGGATTGGGTTTTAGAAAGCCACATTTTAAAAAATGATAGAGTCTGAATATTTATCATTGTAGTGAAATTTTTACAGACTCGTCCCTTCATTACCATTCCCTTCTCCGTTTAAAAAAAAAATAAAATTCCCAAATAACCAAGTTTCTAGCCCTTCCAATGATTTCATAAAAACTTAAATTCATTAGAGTTTCAAATAGCTAGAGTGGGGGGGTAACATTCTTATCTCCTCCACTCATGCCCACTTCAGCCTTCGCTTTTAGCTCTTTTCTCCCACAAAATTTCTAACATTCAAGCCATTGATGAAACAAATATATTACTAGTTCTCATCTTCCGAGGCTTAGATGTGCATACCCTCATTTTTTTCACCTGTCATTTCTTCCTCTGTGTTTTAAATGGCATGTTATTCTTCATGAGGGACTCTAGTATTCATAAAACCACTATAACTACCAGCAGATTTGGGAAAGAAAAGAAAAGAAAGAAAGAAAGAAAGAAAGAAAGAAAGAAAGAAAGAA
>NW_027397066.1:113271376-113352618 GCF_003265705.2 Callorhinus ursinus | reverse complement strand
AAAGAAAGAAAAAAAGAAAGAAAGAAAGAAAGAAAGAAAGAAAGAACAAAAGAAAGAAAGAAAGAAAAAGAAAGAGAAACTTTAAATCTGTAGTACTTTTAAGTTTTATGTATCTGCCAAAAGGCTATCTCTCTATTTAGGAATATATATTCTGACATAAAGGTAAAGCCTTATTTAGTACAGATTTCTTTTATTTCCCAAAAGATCCAGCTACATTGCTTACAGTACTTAGTTGGTCCTATCTTGATGTTTTCTCCTGTAGTTGAGGATACACAATAAAGATTACAAAGAAAAAAAATGGCACAAAAAATAATCCTAGTGTAATTTTGACTCACTTACAATAAAATTTAGCTTCTTCATTTCCTTAAATTACTTTCTATAAAACATTTCATATTTGGACAATAAATAAATGTCTTACTCTGACTCCAAACGATAATCCTAAATGCCGGGATTCAAATTCTGGTCGGCTACTTACTAGCTATGTCACATCAGGGTGGTTACTTACTTGTTTTTGTTTTTTTAATTTTTTATTTCAATTCCAGTTAACTTACAGTGTAATATTAGTTTCGAGTGCAACAATTCCATACAACACCTGGTGCTCATCACAAGCGCACTCCTTAATTCCATCACCTATTTCACCCATTCCCCCACCCACTTCCCCTCTGATAACCATCAGCTTGTTCTCTGTAGTTAAGTCTGTTTATTGGTTTCTTCTTCCATTCTGTAGGCTGCCTGTTAGATTCATTGTTGTTTCCTTCCCTGTGCACAAACTTTTTATCTTGATGAGGTCTCAACAGTTTATTTTTGCTTTTGTTTCCCTTGCCCCAGGAGACGTATCTAGTAAGAGTTTGCTACGACCAATGTCAAAGAGGTTACCACCTGTGTTCTCTAGGATTTTAATGGCTCACATGTCTCACATTTAGTTCTGTAATCACTTTTTTAATTGATTTTGAATTTATTTTTGTGTTTGGTGTAAGTGGTCCAGTTTCATTCTTTTGCATGTTGCTGTGCAGTTTTCCCAACACCATTTGTTGAAGAGACTGTCTTTTTTTTCCATTGGATATTCGTTCCTGCTTGGTCAAAGATTAATTGACCATATAGTTGTGGGTTCATTTCTGGATTTTGTATTCTGTTCCATTGATCTATGTGCCTATTTTTGTGCCAGGACCATAAAGTTTTGACTACTACAGCTTTTTATTACAGTCTCGAATCGTGATGCCTTCAGCTTTGCTTTTCTTTTTCAAGGTTGCTTTGGCTGTTTGGGGTATTGTATTCTTTCAATTCCAGTTCTCATGGTACATGGGGGCCAGCCCACTGATAGGATTGTATGGACTGTGTGAACTGATAAAAAAAAGTTGGTTAGAAAAGTGCTTAGTACATAGCGTGAGTTCTTTAGATATTCTTTTTTTTTTTTAAGATTCTTTTTATTTATTTGACAGAGAGAGAGAGAGAGAGAGCACAAGCAGGGGGAGCAGCAAACGGAGAGGAAGAAGCAGACTCCCCGCTGAGCAGGGAGCCGGGTGTGGGGCTCGATCCCAAGACCCTGGGATCATGACCAGAGCCTAAGGCACATGCTTAACCAACTGAGCCACCCAGGTGCCCCAACTCTTTAGACATTCTAATGTTAAAACATACCACTAATCAGTGTCACCTATACCATTTATCTATTCTTTACATTTCTCAGATGGAAATTCTGATTATACTCATTTATTAATCTTGACCCCAAAACATGACATTTTTTTTCATTTCCTATGTCTTTAAGCACAAAACTATTTTCAATGTCAAATTAAATCCTCCTTTCTGTATGTCCAAGATTAAGGCCATAATGTATTTTCCTGTATTAAAACAAATAATTAATAATGTAATACAATTTATATTTCAAGTCAAATTTGACATATTTATAAGAATTTGCAACTCTAATTTGGACGATTAGGGTTCTATATGAACCTATATTCATATGAACCTAAATATTCCAAATACTCACTGATCTTGTGTGTGTGCCTGCCTCATGTATCAGTATCTGAGAATAATGGTTTCTAGCACAGTTGTGGATTTGTTCATTTTCTTTGTGATTATGCTAATTTTTGCTGTATGTTCTACCTGCCTGTTGAAATATTCATTTTATCAGGAATTTAAAAATACTCTTTATCTCCAGTACATATTTACCTTAAAATGTACTCTAATATTATTAAAGCTATGCTACTTTTCTTTCTGTTAGTATTTACTAATGTGAATATTTTTAATCTAATTTCCATTTTTCTGTTATTATGTTTCTGTCTTATAAAAATAGCAAGAGATGTGAAAATTAAAATCTGAAAATACCTCTTTTAATTAGCTAGTTAAATCCATATTTATTGATGATGATTACTGATAATTTAGGCTTGTTGATTTTGGCTTATTTTGCATTTTCCATTTACCTTGTCATTTTTGTATATATGTTGGGAATGAGGCACTCTCTTCCTTCATTCCTGATTCCTATTGTTTTGTTAGTTTTTTTAATATGTCAGAGAATATTTCCTGTTTCCTATACTTTTGAAGTTAAATATTTTAATATATTATTTATCTCCCTTCTAATATTTTAACATGTATATTTGACTAAAAATATCATAAAGTCAACCAACTTCTATTCTCCTTTCAAACAGTACATGAACACAGATGATTTGGAATGCCAATATCGATCTGTCTTATTATTTTTACAATGTTAGTTATTATTTTTAAGACAACACTGTCTTAACTCTGTAGTTAGTAGTGTTCCTTAAGAGGAAAAACTTGATTCTTACTCAGTTTTATACAAACATTTAGTTTCATTCTGCATCTCAGCATTATATTTTGCATTTCTGGTTTTTCTGTACAATAAAGTTCCTGATTTTCTTACTATTTCAGGAAAATCTGTGAGTGTTACATTCAATGTTCACTGTAAACATGTATTTGCTCACCCTTGAAGGCAATTTAGCTATAACATCAGTTACATTTACATGCTTCTTTGTTTTTGATCTTTTTAAGTTCTCTACAAAATATTTAGTTCTGGATTTGTTTCCATTTCTCTATTTGTATTACCTTGATCAGAATTTCTTTGCTCCCCCAACATAGGAGTGAAAACCTATCTGTAACTTTCAAATCCTACAGCAACTCTATCTTCCAGGTCACTAATACTTTGTTGTTTAATCAATCTAATTTTAATTTTGAAGAGTAAGCTATCTTTACACTGAAGTTCTGTATGTTTTTTCTTTCAATTTGATTGGCTAGATCTTTAACCAAACTTGGGATTTCAGGTTAGTTTCTCTGACTTTACCTGTTATCTATTTTCATAATAATTTATGTCTTCCTTTTTCATTTTTAATGTTGTCTATGCCATCTCTCTCCCTCTTCCTCCATTTAAATCAATATCATGAGTAATGTCATTAGTGTTTACAAAAAATCTTTTGTTTTTAGGGGCATCTGGGTGGCTCAATCAGTTAAGCGACCAACTCAAGAGTTGGTCAGTTTCTGTTCAGGTCATGATTTTAGGGTTATGAGATTGAACCCAGTGTCAGGCTCTATGCTGGATGTGGAACCTGCTTAATATTCTCTCTCTCCTTTTCCCTCTGCCCCACTCCCCTTTTTCTTTATCTCTCACTCTCTCTCTCTCCCTCCCTTAAAAAAAAAATCTTTTGGTTTTTATAACACTTTATATTACAATTTTTTCTATTCCATGTGTTTCTATGCTTAACTATATTATCTTCTTGGTGTTCCTACTTTCTAAAATAAGGATTTAAAGTAATTAGTCTCCCTCTAATTTCTACTTCAAATGCACCTCACATACTTTATATATAGTCTTTTCAATATCAAATTTTACATACTGAATTTCATTACAACTTCTTTGACTGATGAATTTTGAGATATCTTTTTCTTTTATATTGAGGTGATTTAAATTTTTTTTTTCTATTTCTGTCTTAGACAATTACATTCTGAAGAGCCACTCCAGATTCTGTGACATTCATTAATATTTTATGGTCAGATGTATGTTTCTTTTCTTATAAATACCCCAAGAGGACCTGATAAAGATGTAGATGCATTACTTGCCATTGTTAAAAGAAGTATTGTATGTAAAATTTGTTAGCTCAGTGGTCTTACTAGTGTTCAAAGTTTTCTATGTGATTCTTTTTGTTTTGTTTTATTGGAATATAATTCATCTATTAAAAGCTAAGAGGTATATTAAAATTACTCTTTATGAAAATATATTTCCTAGTTCTATTTTCCATGTTAGCATTGTGCTTTATAGTTTGAATTATTAGGTTCATATGAGTTTACTTTGTTAAATGTTCTTGGTAAGTTGAAACTTTAATCAATATGTAGTGACTCTCAACTTTATGTAGTAGTGCTTTTTAAAAAAAATTCATCGTATCACACAAGATAGAAAATTGAAAAAAATGAAAGAAAATAAACAGCTGGTAAATTTCACAAAATGAAAACATTCATGTAACCAGTACCCAGATGAAAAAATACGATAATGTTAGCTTCCTACAGTCCCCACATACAATACCAGGCAGTACTGTTAAGAACTTTGAAGAGAGATATTTTACAATTTTTGTAAGCTAAGTTAACATTTTCCACTTTAGCTATTCTTGGGCATATGAAGTCATATCACATCTGGTTTCAATCTGCATTCTCCACGTGATCATTGTAATGAGCACTTTTTATTCTATTAATGGCTCTTTGACTTTTTCAGTTTTTTTCATGTATTTCATGTGGAATGCATTTGATTTCTAGATGAGTTTAGGGACCATTGAGATTTTTATAATATTGACTGTTTCAATCAATGGATATGGACTATCCTTCCATTTTTATTTCTATTTTCTCATTAATATTTTGCATTTTTCATTGTATAGGTCTTGAATGTTGTCATTTATTTTATTTATTTTTAGGTATTGGTGTTTTGATACTAATTAAAAGTGTATTAACATTAAATACCAATATGTATTTATTTGTTATTAGTATATAAAAAAAACACAACAAATTTCACAACTTTGAATCCATTGAACTTCCTAAAATTGCTTCTCTATTCATATAAGCTATGTGTAAATTCATTGGAACTTTTATGTACAAAATTATATCATCTACATAAAAAGTTATTTTTCTACAAAAATCTTATGTTTTAATATATCTTTTCTTCATTGTACTGTTTAGAACTTCAGTATGATATTGAGTATAAAGGGAAATAGAATTGTATTTTATTCTCAATGATAATTATATATTAATAAATGCTACTAAGTATAATGTTCTCTCACGGATTCTTACAGATAATTTATTAGGTTAAGAGAATGTGATTTATTTCTAGTATGCTAAGAATCATGATCTTGACTAGGTTCTTGAATTTAGAGCAAATGATCATTTTGATATGGTGAATTACATTCATTGATTTTCCAAAGTTTAACGAACCTTGCGTTTTCTGGAATGAAACCTGTTTTGTTCTGATGTTTCATCTTTGTTTAAAATCTCTGGACTTTTACTTTTTTCTATTGACTATAAGACATATTTTCTTGCTTATTTGAACATCTAGTATTTTTTAAAAATTCACCTGGGAACCTGAATACATAACAATAATAAAATCTCCAATTTTTTTTTCTTACAAAAGGGCTAAATTGCTTAAGTAAATTACCTAATCCTATCAAGAACTGAGCTAAGTTGGTACTTATTTGACATTTTAGTAGACTTGGGCTATCTGTTTTGTTTTTGATTCTCAAGCAAGATTCTGAAACACCTGGAAAATCTAATTTTCCCATAAAAATATTCTACCCTAGCTCTTCAACGTTCTACTAAATTCAAGTTCAAAATCTTAACAAGTATCTTGAGAGGAAGGCCAGCAGTTTGCCGAGTGCAGATTCACTCCCCAGCAGGGTTTTTTTTCCTAAAAACATTAGGAATCTGGAGGAGACTTTAATCTGTCCATTAGAAGATTCTGGCCTAGCTCCTTAGCATCCTGAGCTGTAATAGACCTCAGAACCTCTAAGTTCTGAAGCTTACCTTTATACTTAAATGGAACTGCAACTTTGCCAAGATTACTTTTAATAAATATGCCACATCTTTCATATTTTTCTGGATACACAGAATATTTATATTCATGATTGTGCATAATGAAATACATTTTCAATGTTGTTCTGTTTGTTTCTTTGCTTAGATACATCAATATGTACTCAGAATTTCAGTTTAAATTGCATATCCTATACTATTTTCCTAATTTTCTCTGCCATTCAAGGAATGATAAAAAGGTATCGTTTTTGTTGTTTGATTGTTTTTTTTAGATGCTGGTAGATATAAAAAATGTTTATCATGCAGACAATAAAAATGTATACTATTTGTGCATATTAGAATTGCAGGCCCCAGCCATGCTTTATTCTTTGCCTATACTTCATCTTTTGTGTACACTTTCAGTATATAAGGTCAAGGAAATAGACTAATTCTGGAAGAAAAGCAACTCTGTGAAAAATGGTTTCCTGGAAAAAAAAAATTGAGAATCATTGTTTACAAACTTCAAAAACCTTCTCCGTAGAAATAGAAAATTAAAAAAAAAAGAAAATTAAATAAAAAAATCTTTATTTTAAAATAATATATATTGAAAATCTGTATGTTTCCCCTTGGTCCAATGTGAGATCCCCTGGCCCAACTTGAAGATACCGTACAATTTGTATTGTAGGGTTGTGCTTATGACAAATTATAAGGTTATATATACCCTCCAATTTTCTACCTATTTTGATAAAATGTATTTCAACATATTTTTCCAAACAAAAGCTATTTAAAAAAGCATTATTAATTGCCTCTCTTGAGCAAGCTTCAATTTAACAATTTGATATTATACCTGTAATTTGTAATCTTAAAACGATGTATAAAATACATAGTTTACATAAATAACAGACTCAATTGTAAATTTTAATATGGATTCAATATTTGAATTTCATACTCAAAATCATTGTGATAGACTGCTTTTGTTTAAAATCCTATTGTATTTCCACTATTTCCTTTCCCACTTTCATTATGGACCACGATGTTGTACTGTGTCAGTGACTCTTTAGTTATAAGACAAGAAATATGAAGATGTGTAAACACTGACTTTAATATACCATTATTTCATTAATTCCACCTTATTCCATATGTTTTGAAAATTGATAAATAATTAAAAATCAAAAAGTAGTAAGGTGTTAGCTTTTACTTCCATAATTATACTTTAAAGATTATGTATTTAATTCCTTCAAGTGTTTTTTTTTAAGTGTTTTTTTTAATACAAATTTCTCTAAACCTTAAATAATCTTAGTAATTTCTGGTTATTGGGTAAATGAGAAGATTGACTTTTTCTAGATCATGACTGAAAGACAGAAATTAAGTTTGATAGACTAAACAACTATTACATCTATAAATATATTTAGAAAAAAACAATCAATAGAATCTTTAAGTTATAATAGTAATGAAGTGAGATATGATTAAGTGATCAGCTGGTAGAAAAACAATAAACTCCTTTATGTTACATATTTATAAAGACAAAATCATAAGCAAATTGTTCAATTTTGTGGTTAAACCTATCAAGGTATCTACACATGAAATTCTACTGTTTTGATCATTTCTACAGAATATAATAATGCACATTCTACTTTAAAATGTTTCACCATACTAGCAAGGCATGAACATGTTCTCAAACAAAATCATTCAAAATCTCACTCAAAGTGGACTACTAACATCCAGTCTTCTTTTGAAAGACAAATCTATCAATAGTCTGCATATCTTTTAAAAAATGCACACAGGGTACCTGAGGGAAAAAACATTTAACATAAATAGTAATATACCTATAATCTGTAAGATATCTTTTCCCAGTAATTAATATCTTATTAATCTACTAATTTATCTAGATAACTTATAATGTTATCTCTTCTAGCTACAGAAGCTATTTAAAAAAAACTATTTGAGGGGCACCTGGGTGGCTTAGTCGTTAAGCGTCTGCTTTCGGCTCAGGTCATGATCCCAGGGTCCTGGGATCGAGCCCTGCATCGGGCTCCCTGCTTGGCGGGAAGCCTGCTTCTCCCTCTCCCACTCCCCCTGCTTGTGTTCCCTCTCTCGCTGTGTTTCTCTCTGTCAAGTAAATAAATAAAATCTTTAAAAAAAATAAAAATAAAATAAAAATAAAATACTATTTGTTCTTGAAATAGAAATTTTCATACACAATAAACTTTAGTTAAAATAAAGCAATATTCTATAGTATACTTGTACTTCTTGTTTTTATATTTATTACTATGTTTGTCCAGTATCCTTTTCACAATGATTGCAATGACTTAATTATAACTTTCCATATGGACATGTTAATTATATTTTAAAATCCTCATGGACTTAAAATGAGATATTAAACCAGACAATAACACTTTTCACATTTTACAACTAAAGCTATTATAATGCCCTTCTCCTTCTTTGAAATGTTCTGAGGAATAATATAGTGGCTTGGAAAACCTAAAAATCCTCTAAATTTCTACTGCCTTAAAACAAGGCCTTGTTGTGATGAGCTTCAGGTGTTGTATGGGACTGTTAAATCACTATATTGTACACCTGAAACTAATAATACACTGTATGTCACCTAACTGGATTTAAATAAAAACAAACAAGGTCCAGAAATAAATTCATCAATTTTTCAGAGGTTGTGTGATTAGTTGCTTTCTAATGAAATAAAGAATGCTGTTCACTACCTCTTGTTCAAAGAACTTTCACTGCTTAGTTTCTAGTTACCGCTTTCTCTTGGCTTTCAGTGGCTACTCTATATAGGCTTATTAACTGGTTCTTCTTCATTTCCCTAGTATCTTAATATTGACGTTTCTCTCCAAGGAGTTGATTTAGAGAAAACGGTCATGGTCATAACTCTTTTGGTCTTAGGATTACCTTAAACTCCTAAAACACATATACCAAAAATCCACTTTTTATATATTCACTTATGTTTCCAGATTCAGTAGCTTTGAATATCACCTGTACATTGATCACTACAAAATATTTATCTCAACCCTATAGTTCTTCCTTGAAATATAACTATTTTATATATCCACTGAATGTTTAAAATAGGTATATAAAACTTACTATATGTCAAACTGAACTGCTTCTACCCCCGAACACACAACTGCTTTTCCTGTAGCTTTTACCTTTCCAGCTGATATCACTGTAAATCAGCTAAAAACTATGAAGCTTTTCTTGACTTCCTTTCTCCCCATCAAACTGATAATCCTGCCTGTTCTACCTTCAAAATATAGCCAGACACTGGCCATATTCCTATCACACTACCATCATTACTCTATCTGGATTACAACCAGAAAATATTCTTCCAGGTTTGTTCAAAATCTCTTTATTTAGTCTGCCTGCATCAAATTTTGAACCCATAATATCTATTATCACATCAGCAAACAGAGTAATTTTGTTAAAATGCAGGTAGGATCATGTCACTTTGCACTGAGTTCTATTCATTAGTCCCCCTCTCCCATCTCAATTAGAATAAAATCCAATCCCTTAAAAGGACTAGTGGATTTGTCAATTGTCATCCCTTTTATTTCATCTACTGCTTTCACCATCCTTCAATCTGCCAAGTCACCCTGGCATCCCCAAGGTTCCTAGTACAAGCAGGGTATCCCCTTCTTACCCCCAAGGACCAAGGTTGTGGCTTTTCTCTTTTTCAATAGCTTACTTCCTCCAGACGGCTGCAGAGCTCACACCGCTCCTTCTTTGAATGAATTTTTTCCCAAGTAACATGTAACACTGCCTTTCCCTTGGCACTCCCTATCTCTATATACTTGAACACTATGCACTTATTTATATTATAAACTTATTACCTATTTTCCCCAACTAGAATGAAACTATATTAGTGCATAAGTTTTTGTCCATTTGGCTTTCTGTTAAATCCCCAGCCCTAGCATATGTTACCTGTTAAAAGAATAGATCAATAGTCATTTAATTGAGATGTTCCTCTAATGTTCCCTTAAAAAGCTGCTGCATGATTTACTTAGGGAAAATGTTCTCAACTCTTTTAGTCTTAGGATCACCTTAAACTCTTAGAACATATCTACCAACAAACCATTTATTATTTATTCACCTATGTTTCCAGACTCAGTAGCATGTGATACTAAATACACTACCTGAAAATATGACCATTAGTAAATAATTTATTAAGAAGAATAGGTACAAAGTATTCCTTATACAACTTCTATAAAATTTTACAAAACATATGATGTTTTCCAATAGTGAGATCTTATCTGCTTGACTGTTTTTTTGTACATGTGTGGCTCTAATTGTCGAAACTTACACAGTGAATGCAAGACTCATGCTCAGTATAATGAGAAATTTAAGTAACTCTTTTTTACATGTAGGCTTGTCTCATTTTTGAACAGTTAGACTTTGAAACATGCATAAATCTATGCTTTAATTTCTGAAATTCCAACAAAATTTGCATCACAAATTCAGTAGAAAATTAAAATACTGTGCATTTTATTCAGAGTATGTAAAATGTAGTAGGTAAAAATATAATGTCACTCCCCTAACAGATTAGAACAAAAGTTATAGAAACATGTAATCTAAAGATTTACTATCTGAGACACATCAAAGGTAACAGTCTTTCAAAATAATGCACGGTTTCCCTAAGGAATGAAATTAAAATCACCTCAGATAACATCACATCTCTGATCTGGTTCCAAGCCAAAAGAAATTGTCACTTGAGAGGTAGGGAAAGCAAGCTTGCCACCACAGCTTGAGGACTGCCAACTCTCCTTTATCCAGTTTTCATTCCTGACTTCTCTTGCCTGGCTTACTGTTCTGTTATCATGGGTTTTAACAATGTGGTGGATTGTTTTTCTCCCTATTGATGACATTACATGATTAATAACATCCCTGGTGCCTTTATGTTAAAAGCTAAGGTGATTGGGCACCTGGGTGGCTCAGTTGGTTAGGCGACTGCCTTTGGCTCAGGTCATGATCCCGGAGTCCCAGGATCAAGTCCTGAATCGGGCTCCCTGCTCAGCGGGGAATCTGCTCCTCCCTCTGACCCTAACCCCTCTTGTGCTCTCTCTCTCACTTTCTCTCTCTCAAATAAATAAAATAAAATCTTAAAAAAAAAAGCTAAGGTGATCATACCTGTAATTTTTTTTGTGTAACAGCTTGTATGAGGTATGAGGTTAAAAATGGATAATCAAGGAAATATGTCAAATTTTGCAAAGACGAAAAATAACCCATATAATTATGTTCAAAATGAGAACACATTTGGAGACTGACTGAAGTATGATCAAGTCTCAAGGGAATGCAATGTAGTTACTTAATGTCAGGTACACATTCTTAAGATTTTCATATTCTTTTAAGCCAGTTCTGAATAGTTCTAAATTTTAAGTGGTAAAATGATTTAATTGTTTTCTTTTACTTTTGAAAGTGATGATTCACATGTGATTTCTCAACACTTTAGCTTCTCAACTTGGAAATACTCTAAAGAGAGTAGAGCCATGGTATCATATGGCAGTTTGAATGACCTGGTGTAAAATAATGGAAACTGGTGATAAAGAATCACCAGAGACCCTGCTACCTGAAGGCAGAGACATGGCAATAATCTGGACTTGCTTCAGTTATGGGCAATAAAGTTGACTCTAGAGCCAAATGAAAGTATTTTTGCTGCTTTCTTAAGAATGTATACCAGGTTCTTTCGGTGAATTTTTCTTTGAAGTCTTGAGAACAGCTGATCCCAGCAGTGCAGCCTTGACTAGAGCAGCATGATCTCTCAAGGCATACACTTATGCAAATATGGATTGCTGTAAATGGTCATTTTAGCCAAATTTAATTCAGTATAATAAGAGATCTGATAGTAGACAGATTTTTAAGGTTTCAAAGAAAATATACTGAACTAAACTTGAAGATGCATTGCATCTTTTAAACCTTGTTCATAAATAAAGCTGCACATACTTTAAAGGTTAAAGGTTTGCCAATAATTATTATCAAAATAATTTATATTATTTAATTATTTTATATTTATCATATATTATTATTATATTGTTTATATCAACTCACACATTTTGTAATAAAATAACTAGTATTTGAGAAGTTAAAGTTTAAAAATATAAAAAATAAAGAGACCTACTCAATTATCCTCTCATATACTGTTTTTAAATAAGCAAATCAATGCCTTCAGTATATTAAACATGCGTTTACTTACATAACATTACTCGTAATTTTCTCCTTAATGAGAAAATAATAATTTATATCTATTAGAAGACTCTCTTTAATATTTATGCACATGAAAATTTCCAAAAGTTTCACCTTTTCTTAAGATTGTTGCTAAAAAGGTAATGGGAAAAATAGAAGGGCAACTGAATTTATGGAAGAAAAAAGGTAATAAGAAATTGATATTTTTATTTTTATTTTTTGTATTCTGGGATAAATGCACAACTTAAGTATAAAATTTAGAATATGGGGAAAAAACCACAAAACCCTCATATCTTATATCACATATTATCACAACACAAAAATATAATTGGTGTCTAAACTTTACAAATAGGGCGCCTGGGTGGCTCAGATGGTTAAGCATCTGCCTTCGGCTCAGGTCATGATCCCAGGGTCCTGGGATCGAGTCCCGCATCGGGCTCCCTGCTCCTTGGGAGCCTGCTTCTCCCTCTGCCTCTCTCTCTCTCTGTCTGTCTCTCATGAATAAATAAATAAAATCTTTAAAAAAATTAAAAAAATAGAAAAATAAACTTTACAAATAAAATTACACATGTAAATGATCTATCATACAGCATGGAGATTTTAAAGTTAAAAATAATGTGCTTCCTAAATTGAGGTCAACTTATAACTGGCAACTGACTGTTCACACCCTGATTTCAAATATATGCATGCTCAACTCACAACAATTTCTGTCAAAATTTAAAATTAGAAGCAGTAAATAACACATCATGAATTCATAAAAGGGTATGTTGTTGGAAGGCTAAATTACCACAAAAAAGATGGTAAAAGCTGTATATTTAATATAAGCAACATTTACATTTTTTACTTGGGGAAAATGTCATTTTTAAGTTAATACCATAAAGAACTCTATGTCATGAATACTTCAGTATGACGCATTCATATAAATGACACAGTTCATTTATTGCTTCTTTTTCTCTCTCTTTTACTTTCTATCTCTATTTATCTATCTATATTTCTTCTTTGGAAATTAAACAATAAAGAAGATATAACATTAGGTGCTAAAGTATTTAAACTTTTCAAAATTTATTTAAAAAAAAATCTCTTAGGTGAGTAATTTTCATCTAAACTGAATCAAATACCAGCACATATTCATTGGAGGTTGAAAGTACTCAATTTTGTCTTTCAGTAATGGAAAACTCTTGAAAAAAATGTTCAACAAATGTTATCCTTTCTGTCTAAGCAAAAACTGTACCAGACAACGTTAAACAGGCCAGGAGGACTTTATTCAAGGTTACTGCAATTATGAAGGAAAGCCAGAACTCAGGCTCAGCTCTGCTGATACAAAACAAAACAAAACAAAACAAAACAAAACAAAACAAAACAAAACAAAACATGGTAAGAAGAGATGGATCACATGATATTTCTATTTTTTTTTAAGATTTTATTTATTTGACAGAGAGAGACACTGAGAGAGAGGGAACACAAGCAGGGGGAGTGGGAGAGGGGGAAGCAGGCTTCCTGCTGAGCAGAGAGCCCGATGTGGGGCTCGATCCCAGGACCCTGGGACCATGACCTGAGCCGAAGGCAGATGCTTAACGACTGAGCCACCCAGGTGCCCCTCTATTTTTTTTTTTTTGGAGGAAACTCTATATTATTTTCCATAGTGAAACTGGAATGAGAAGAAAATTATAGGCTATCAATGTTTGCCAATTGGCTTTCCCCAACAGAAAAATAAATATTCCAAAACTTTCATGAAAGAAGATATTTTTACAACTTGGGAAAAGGTGCTTCCTAATGTTAAGCCTCTACCCTTCTACAGAAACTAGGAGATTAGGCATTATTTTCCTTTATGATTACATTTCAAAGGGATGGCTCCCAGGTCCTTCAGAAGATATGCCTGTAGAAGATGGCAAGAGGCTGGGAGAAGATAAGAATATCCAGGTAGTGAGAAATAATAATAAGTAAATGCTCTATGAAAAGGGAGATGAGCACATAGAGTAAGGAAGAAGCTTGCTTAAGGTTTAATGGTACCATTAAGGCCTTTTTGATCATTTCAAAGTGTTTCAGTGTTTTTTTAAACAATATCTCTTCCTTTAATTAAAATTCCTCAGTACATATTTCATAAAGATGTAGTTGTTTACAAGATTATAAAAAGAATTTTTACAGTGTGAAAGAATAAATGGGGACATTTTAGCATCAATTTGAGAACATATAGTACACCAAATGATGGACACAAATGGCAGAATGACTTAGGAAATGAAGGTAGGGAACAGAAAGAATGAGAAATATATTCTCAGGAATAAAAGAAGCTTCTAAATTTTGCAGACTGCCTATTGGATGATTCATGGCCACACTATTATTTTAGTGGTTTCAAGTTCTAAATATAGGACAGAAATACATTTAAGTGGGAGAAAATGTACCATTTGCCATATTTCTGTTGGTCTCAGCTAAATTCATGATGTAATGTTAAATGTCATATTCAATAATAAAATACAAAAGCAAATTAGTAAATACTTTTCCATAAAACTTCACTTTACTAGTTGATGGAAATTATACTTATAAAATTGTATTGAATTCACCATTCTTCATTTGTTTTTTTCTCCTCTTCCAATCTACAGCATGAATAACTTTTTCCAAGTCTTTCAAATTATCGTTTGGTTTGAAATCATTTTAATTTCTATTTGCCATTCTGAAATTATAATGAATGATCTATGAAATTTCATTTATTCTGAGAACCAGATAGTTCATTTGCTTCACTATTTTAATGCTTAGCTGGATTCAGCCTCCTTACTGGAATATATTTCAGTATTATTATTAAAAATGACAATACATCTCTTCTATAAATCTCATTATTTCAACAGATATCACATTAAATTGAAACTCAATGAAATCTAAAAGACTAAAAGTGAGATAATTTTTTTAAACTGGGATAAATTTTAAAAGAAATTAAAAACTTTAATGATTTACAAACTTTTGTTCCTTTACCTTCTAACTGTGAATTCAAATTCTTCTGCCTTAATTATCTACCTTCCACTTAATTTGGGAATTTTATTATTAGCATTATTAAATTGTTATCTAGCAGCATCAACATACTGATAGAGTTGCCCTAATGAGCACAAATGAAACACATATGTTTACTGTACTTGGTTTTATACTGAAATAAAATCATTGCTATTTATTTCAAAAAATGTTGAAAGTAATCTAATACAAGAATCAAAGATGTATACTACCTTAAAGATGATTTTATGAATAAAAATTTTTCCATAGTCTTTTGGAGGTAAACTAATTTTTTCTATTAGTAAGTTCATCAATTAATGATTATTTAATGGTTCACTGCACCATTCTTTTCTGTGTGTAACCATTTATATGTATTATATGCATGTATGAGCAAGGTTTACTAAACTTTCAAGCCACATATAGTATATGAATTGCTTATTATTGAAATTACAATTTTATTTTTTAATAATGTAAAGGTAAAAATGAATCACAGAGGTTATTAATCTACTCAGTCTATTGATGAACACTTCCTAGTCCTGGGAAAAATGTTATCTAAATGATAGGAACTATTTTTTTTAAATTCTAAGTACTTTAATCTCAGTAATTCCAAAGAATGATTATAACATGATTTTACATTTCTCTGCCAGGTATTGATATAGTAAGGTTTCTTCAATGTGTCTTATTTCCATAATATCACTGCTAAAATTGGTAATTACATATTCCCAAAATGCAATGCTCACTTTCTAATTAAAGTCACTGTCCTAATGCCAGATTTGATCTTGAATTAAGTATTTGCAACTTTCTGTCATCCTTCTTCTTCTTTTTTTTATTTTTAAGGGTTTTATTTATTTATTTGACAGAGAGAGACCACAAGCAGGGGAGAGGGCAGAGGCAGAGGGAGAAGCAGACACTCCTCTGAGCAGGGAGCCCAATGAGGGACTTGATTCCAGGACACTTAACTGAGTGACCCACCCAGGCGCCCTCATCCTTATTCTTCTTAAATATGGGCCCACCTCTAGAATTTCTCTATTATATTTGTCCGAGATGACTCTGGTCAGATTTGGATAAGAAGCAAGAAGAACTTGCTGGTGGGAATGAAAAATGGTACAAACACTTCAGAAGACTGGGGGTTTGTTAAAATCTAAACATAGATTTACCATACAACCCAGAATTATTGCTGCTAGATTTTTACTCAAATGAGTTTTAAAAATGTCTATGCAATGACTGTGCACAAATGTTTATAGGAGCCTTATTCATAATTGCCAAAAATTGGAAGTGACCAAGATATCCTTCAGTAGGTGAGTAGCTACTAAACATTCAAAAAGTAGAGTATTATGTAGTGATAAACAAAGATAAGCTATCAAGCCATGGGAAGACATGGAAGAACATTACATGCATATTGCTCAGTGAATGAAGCCAATCGGAAAAGGGTAAATTCTCTTGATTCCCAAATATATGATTATCAGGAAAAGGCAAAATATAGAGCCAGTAAAAATATCAGCAGTTGTCAAGGCTTCAGGGGAAGGGGAAAGGGATAAATACATGGAGCATGGGTTTTTAGGGCAGCGAAATTCTTGTGTATGATATTGTAATGGTAGATACATTATATGTTTGTCAAAATTCTCAGAACTGTGTAACAAAAAGAGTGAATTCTAATGTAAATTATGATCTTTAGTTAATAATAATGTATCATTAATAGTTCATCATTTGTTAACAAAAGCACCACACCATGTCAGGATGTTACTAATAGGAGAAACTGTATGAAGGGAAGAGGGTATGTATAGAAACCAAAGGGAGAGGGAGAGAGAGAATCCCAAGCAGACTCCAAGTCCCATGTGGAGCCCAACATGGGCCTCGATGGCATGACCCTGAGATCATGACCTGAGCTGAAATCAACAGTCAGACATTTAACTGACAGCCTCCCAGGCACCCTAAGACTGATTACTTCTTTTTTTTTTAAGATTTTATTTATTTATTTGACAGAGAGAGCATGAGTACAAGCAAGGGGAGCAACAGGCAGAGAGAGAGGGAGAAGCAGACTCCCCAATGAGCAGGGAGCCCAACGTGGGCCATGATCCCAGGACCCTGAGATCATGACCTGAGCCGAAGGCAGATGCTTCACCGACTGAGCCACCCAGGTGCCCCAAGACTGATTATTTCTAAAAGGACAGACCATTTCCTTCAGATTCCTATGTGAGAATCTGAAATATTTGTCATTATGGTGACTGACATTTCAGCTGTGTTTCAAGACTGTATCAGTTTCTTTAGAAATGTTCTCTATCTTGACTGTATCATTGTCTATATACTGGTTATAACTTCAACAAGATGTTACCATTAGGGGAACAGGTTAAAGATATATGGGATCCTCTGTGTATCATTTCTTACAATTGCATGTGAATGTACAATTATCTCAAAAGAAAAATTTAGTTAAAAAAATAAAAAAAATGATTAGTGACAATACAATAACAATCAATTATTCATTAAAATTTTACTAATTAGATAGAGCTCAGCAAGGACAGATTTTCTCGGCTCTAAGTGATGTCAACTGAACCAGCCAAACTAAGATCAGTAAAACTCAGTAGCAGCCAGTCCAGTGATTGGCTCACAAGCTGGAAGTTGGTGCTGGCTGCACATTGTCTGGGAGCTCAGTTGAGGTTGTATTCTCTTCCATGTGTATCTATCTATTCCTATGGCTGCTTGGGCTTCCTCAGACCTTGGTGGCTAGTCTCCTAAAGGAAGGATTTGGAAGCTAAGACACTTGAATGGCTTCCTTGGTGGTCCTCAATGAAACTTCTGTTTCCAGTCATCAAAGCAGTTACTGACATAGCTTAAATAAAACTCAACTTCTTGAATGGAGGGGCGGTATAAGTGCTCAGGAAGACACACAATCGATTGGGCTATATCAGAAGACCTTCACCATCACAGTATGCCCTTTGTCCATAATCAACTGAGTTTATTTTTAAAATCCATTCCACTTCTTGTCAGCAGCATGAAGATGACTGCCAAGAACTGTGATGGGGTCTGAGATTATATATTACTTGTAAGCTAACAAATTAGTCTGTCATATTTTATAGATGCTGGAAGACTTCTTGCAAGAAACAAAGAACCATGAACTAACTTATATCAATAGCAGTAAGTCAGAGTATCATCATTTTCTGTGCTAGGATTTTTAAGCCCTAACTTCCTTGGCGTGAGATGTCTTAGGATAGAATCATGCCTGCACAGTGGTGTGGGTTTGTGATACTGATCTGGTATGCACGGCAGTTGCATGAACTGGCAACAAACTACCCAGTCCCTTCACTCTATCCCTCCTTCCAGGAAGTAAGTAGCTACAGGAGATAAATCCTGCTGTGGTGGCCTTGACCTAGTTGTCTTTGTACCTATACAAACAGCTCAGGATAAGGAGATGCCTAAGCCATCCATTCTGGAATACTCAAAAAGAGGTAGAATGTAATTTTCAAAATCCTTTTAAATGAAAAGAATAGGGGCTCCTGGGTGGCTCAGTCAATTAAGCATCTGACTAGATTTAGGCTCAGGTCATGATTTCAGGATCTTGAGATTGAGCCCTGCATGGGACCCCATGCTGAGTGAGGAGTCTGCTTGAGATTCTCTCCCTCTCCCTCTGCCTCTGCCCACCCACCCACCACGTGCATGTGTGCACGCTCTCTTTCTCTCTCTCTATCAAGTAAATAAATCCTTAAAAAAATTCCTGGAAAGGGGCACATGGGTGGCTCAGTCATTCAGTGTCTGCCTTCAGCTCAGGTCGTGGTCCTAGGGTCCTGGGATCGTGCCCCATGTCGGGCTCCCTGCTCCGCGGGAAGCCTGCTTCTCCCTCTCCTGCTCCCCCTGCTTGTGTTCCCTCTCTTGCTGTCTCTCTGTCAAATAAATAAATGAAATCTTAAAAGAAAAATTCCTGGAAAGAATAATTTGTAAGAAACAAGAAAAGGTTCAGATTCCTATACAAAGGAGGGAATTCAAAAGCAGTAGGGTAAAGGTCAGAGCTGGTAGATATATTATTGTATCAATCCCAGAAGGTTTGAGGTTGATTGAAAAGGTATTTTATTCCTCTTAAAAAAAAAAGTTACTGAATGAAAGGATATCCCTCCTTTGCATTCTTTCTCCCTTCTTTGGATCTTTTCTGCGAGAACAAAATGCCTTTGCCTCAGCAGAGCTAGAACATAAAACATAGATTCACAGGCACAGTTAAGTGTTGTTTGTTTTTAAATAGGCATCGATGATATTTGTAGTGTATTATTTTATCTTATTTTGTGACAAAATCTTTAGAGCTCATGGGTATATTCAAAGGCATATCTTGGATTCAAAGTTATGTCTTGAAACATTGGTGATTAAAAAACTGTAGAGGGGCGCCTGGGTGGCTCAGTTGGTTAGGTGACTGCTTTTGGCTCAGGTCACGATCCTGGAGTCCCAGGATCAAGTCTCGCATCAGGCTCTCTATTCAGCAGGGAGTCTGCTTTTCCCTCTGACGCCCCCCCCCCTCATGTGCTCTCTCTCCGTCTCTCTTGCTCGCTCTCTCAAATAAATAAATAAAATCTTAAAAAAAATAAAAAATAAAAAACTGTAGAAATAAAGAGGAAGAGATGAATCAAAATTATTTTCTCATATTTAAATAATATTTTCATACTGCCTTTTAGTATTTCATTACTTCGTTTTAGTTTTTAGCAATATATAAGAATCGGTTGTTTTCAGTTTTTCTATGAAGCTATAGTTAATCACCATATGTGGAGCTGGGAATATTCGCTCTGACTCTTTAACTGTCAAGCTGTTCTGTTTTGAACAAGACAATTAACCTGATTTTGTTCAAAAGCACTTAGTGTTTAAGGTGGTGTGCTTTGGATCCGAACAGAAAGGGCTTGGAATCTTTGATTCATGCCTGTGAGCTGAATTGGCTTTGACAAACAATATAAACTCTCTTGATATACAGTTTTCTTACCTTTTTTAAAATGTGAAAAATAATACCTACCCAACAGTTTTGTTGTAAGGACTTCTCATAAGAATACATAAATGCTTAGTAAAATAATTAAATATAGTAAGAGCCCAATAAATGGTAGCTGAGGTATTTTAATATTTAAATTATTATTAATACCCGGGTTTTTGAAAGGGCAAATTAGATATATAATTTAAAGTATATCTCATGTTTTCTAAAAAAGATTATTTTCCTTCCTTTTATTGTCCCTATTCTGCTTACATTCATCAGTAGGAATATATGATCCTCTATAACTAGCAAAAACAAAACAAAACAAAACAAAAAAACTATTACAGGGTAAATTAGGAAAAAGAGTCATTTAAATAAAATGTACCTGATTTGTTTTAGGACTGGATCTTAAATTACTGCATTCATTAGGACTAATTTTATTGGTCCATTTTATTGAGAAACAGAAAATTTAGGTAGCTTGTGTGTATGTACACAATTAATATGTGAAAGATGTGGGGTACCAACCTGGAAAGACTGCTTAGAGAGTTTGCAGTATTAAAGCAAAGTGTCACAACTCTCTTGGCTTGCAAGCACCCATATTGAGGGTGTAAATTATAATGAAATCTCTTGTAGCCAGAATGTAGTCATTAGCATGTTCATGTCAATCTGGCTTAAAAAAGCTTTTGCTAATTTATTTGCATATTTTTACTTGGTCAGAATTTTGTCAGTTCTTTTCATTATTCTTGCACAAGTTCTTGATGGTGAAAAACAACTTTTAAATTGTTTTAATATCACACTTTTTAATACCTTTCCTAATTACACAAGATAAAATTTATAGCTATTATTACAGGACTTTTCCAGGTGACATATTTAGAGTCACATCATTAATTGTTTTTTAGATTAGTTACGGAAAATAACCCATGTTTTATTTATCCATCAAATGATTAAGTTCAAAGCCTTAAGTAAAATTGCCAATTTGTGAATACTATTTTTGAGAGTCACTATTTAATAAAATCAGTGAGCATTGCATATATCACAAATGTAGATTAACCATATTCTTCATTCACTAAGAAATATTGATACGATCAAGGTTTAGACATTATCTATTTACCAGAAAATCCTTGATAGATCACTAGCTTTTCTGGCCCCTGCAATCATAATTTTACTATTCGATCATTATTGTTAAATTCTTCAAAAAATTAAAGCTGATATTATTCCCTGGATTTTTGAAGCATTCCAGTAAGCCATGGCAGTACAAGGGCAGCGTACTGGCGATAAAAAATGGCAACAGTGATTTCAGGGAACTCAACATCGTTCTCATATTTCCACAAAACACTTAATGTGTCTTTATATACTGTATCAAAGGGGCTAATTAATTGAGGATCCAAGAATTAATAAGGAGAAAATGCACATTTTTAGAGAAATGCAGGAGACTGTGAATATATATATATTTTTTCCTTACCTTTTTTTATAGTTTAATATACATTTTTGTTAAAAGAGTTCAATGCCACAGAAGTCATAAAACAATACAGGCATAGTGGCATATTACATACCAATATGTCACGCTTTGGCCATTTTGAGGAAGTCTATTTGATGAAAACCAGGAAAGGAAAATAAAGGTAGCAGAGAAAAGAACACTTCTGAATTTTCTCAGCAGGCAGAATGGCTTTTCTTGAGAAGGCAGAGAATCTTCTCTGCAAACTATTTCCATTTGATGCCATCATTTACTTTAGTCACAAACCATTTCATATGAATCCAAAAATCCCTTTCACCATGTGCTAATGTGAAATAATGGTGAAACCACTAGTGGTACAGGCAAATGATTGTGGTTCACTTCACTACTTCTGCTGTAGGCAGAGGCTCTGTCAGTTGAGAGAGAGAAGTTTGTGCCAGCCCGTTCCTAAATCTCATCTGGTCCCACTTGGGACCGGTGATATTTATTTACCAGCAGGTAATTAAGACATAATTTCCATCTGTAGCTATCACCAACATGAGGCTCAAATTTACCATTCATCCAAAATCTTCACTGATCAGCAACAGGGTACGAAGATTCATGCTAGGGACTGGAGACCATGGGAGAAACTCATTTTTTGTCCTTTAGGAAATGACAGTCTAGTAGCAGGAAGACACAAGGGGCATTAATATGCTAAGACAAAAATTAAGTGCCCTTAGAGGTAAGAAGAGGGAGTGGTGTGGCAAAATACAAGAGCTGTGGACACAGATGGGATTTGACTCTCCCCCTCAATGTATCATTCAGCCACTATTGCAAAAATACAATGTAACAAGCGTCCTTATAAGCTGAATAGCTTACAATATCAAACATTTTTCTCATTCTGCAGGACTTGGGCTTTAGCCGATCTAGAATGTGCTCCTCCTGAAATCCTGGAATTGGCTCTAGATTGGGCATTGGATTCAGATCTTCTCCACATCTCTCTCACCTCCTTGGAACAGTGACTCTCCAAGACATGTTCTTATTACACAAGAAAGGCACATGACCCCTGATTTGGCAATGTGAACTTCATACATTTCACTCCTAATGGAGTCAAGTTTTCTTTATAAGAGAGACCATTTTCAAATGTCAAGGATAATACGCATGTAAAAGCAGAACCCTCCCTGACCCTTCCTCTCTCCCTTCTACTACAACTACTGTGATGATGACACAATGCATTCAAATCTTTTGTTAGTATTATAAGGTTGATGACCTTGCAGGGTTGTATTTCACTTCTCCTTAAGTTTGGGAGGTATAAATTGCTCTGGATCTTACTTTCAGACTGGGTAGAGAAAGTAAAACCATTCTGAGCAAAATGTTAAAAACTTTGGGATGTTGGAGTCTGGAGTCTAGTGAGAGGTGAAATCTTAAGGGGGGAAGAACAGACTAAGAATACTGTGGTGAGCTGGGATATTAGGGAAGTACATGTTTAGAAAAAAATTCACTGTGATGAGGAATGGCTAAATTTTCTTGGCAGTAAGGACTGATGATAAATTTTAAGTTTTCTCTATTGTACTGTGTAGAGTTATTTTTCCCTTCAAATACTTCATGTGCACATGTAAAGTCTGCATCACACAACCACTTTCTATAATTTAACTTGGAGGGAATGGAAGAATAAAAATTCTGGGCAGCATAGAGCAAAGTAGTCATAGTGGAAAGCAGGAGTTGCAAGATACAAAACAGTTTGAAGATGTGAAAAATTTAGCAGCTGGAAGAAATCACAGCGAGAGGTAGTCTTAGAAACATAAGCCCCCCAAAGAATTCTTAGATGCTGAGTTGTCTCCAAACTCCCAGCATTCTTTGTTTCCCTTTGGGAGCTCCTCTTCTCCCAACTGGTATGCCCACAAACACATGGCCCTTCTTTTCCCATTCAGTGGAAGAGGGAGCTTCTTCTTCTTCTATTTTTTTTTTTAAATTTTATTTATTTATTTGACAGAGAGAGAAAGAACACAAGCAGGGGGAGCAGCAGACAGAGGGAGAGAGAGAAGCAGGCCTCCTGCTGAGCAGGGAGCCAAATGCGAGTCTCCATCCCAGGACCCTGGGATCGTGACACAGGCTGAAGGCAGACGCTTAACTGACTGAGCCACCCAGATGTCCCAGGGAGGAGCTTCTTATACTTCTTTTATCATCATAAAAACTTCCACTGTCCCCAAGGTAGCCCTAGATCCTTGGGTCTGGGATCTCCTTGGATATTTGGCGTATTCATCAGGGCCAGAACCATGCCTTATTTGTCGCTATGATCCCCAGTGTCTAGCTCCATGGCTCACCGAGAATGGTCTCTCAAAGTAAGATAGCTGCTCGGCTTCTCTCCTAATCAGCTCGCGATGTCATAACAGAATGCCACAGACTGGGTCGCTTAAACAACAGCTTCTTTTTTTTCACAGTTCTAGAGACTGGAAATCCAAGATCCAAGTGTCAGCAGTTGGTTTCTGGTGAGAGCTATCTCCCTGGCTTACAGATGTTACCTTTCACTGTGTCTTCATGTGGCCTTTCCTGTGTGTGTGTGTATGTGGAAAGAACTGTGAAAAAATACATATATATTTAATTTGTTTTAAATTTTTATTATTCTTTTCAGCTATTCCAATAGCTAATTTGGTATTAATATAAAATATCTTGTGATCTTTACTTTTAAAGACAATAGTTAACTATTCCAGCTAACTATTCCATGAAATGTCTCTATATTTTCATGTCAGAATGAAAGAAATTCGATGTGAGTTCCCAAAACAACAACAACAACAAAAGAGTAGTGTTTATTTGCTTTTTTTATTGTCGTTGTAGCTTTCAAAAAACACTTTTCACTAAGATATGAATATACGTATTTCTATTTATTTTCTCTCTCTTACTCTCTCTTTGGTATAAACACTAAGATGTTTCTTTGGAGGTCAGAAATATGATTTCTCAGTGAGTTAAGCTTTCATTGGGTTTAAGCCTGAGAACTTGCTTCTTAACTTATTCTAAGACTTAATAAACAAACATTTCCATAGAATAAATCATCTTGAGAAAGAAAAATAAAAGTTTATGAAAGTCTGGGGAGAAATAGTTTTTTATTGGTGCTATTTCTTTTGTTTGTTTTTGTTTTTGAGGAGGTGGTATTTTTTTAATGTAAGTGAAAGTACTTTCTAAATTGGGGATAGACCATTACTCCAAATTTATAATATCTTTCAAATTTAAAATTTGGAGGAGTTATTTGATTTTTAATTATTTTTGATGAATGATAATTAACATGTTTAATTTTATGTTATTTAATTTAAACAGTATAACCACTATCAATAAAAAGTAAACACATTTTATACTCATGCATTATGTTCAAATAGCACTAAATTACTGAGTTCACTCCACAGCTGTAAAGTACACAGAAGTTATTCAGGGATTAACTTTTTGGGTGAAATAAATATAGCAGTGAAACCATAAAGAATACTTTAACGACTACAAGCAGACCATTTGGTTGAAAATACAAGTGAGTTGACTTGTCAAGTTTTCTTTGGTTCTTTCGGTTGCTGGGTAGCTATCAAAGACTCAGTACATTTCCATCTGTGAACAAGTATAATCTATTGATATATGCACACTCATGAGATAGGAAGACTCACAGATGGGAAAATTGAGATATGACAGATTTAGAAAGGCTTTCCTTGGTTTGGGGTGGCTGTGGCAATTTCTTAAAATAAGACAATAATGAAGTTTGCCACATTAATTGACTCCTTCACAAATAATTTCTCTGTAGCATGCAATGTTGTTTGATAGCATTTTACCCAAAGTAGAACTTCTTTCAAAATTGAAGTCAATCCTCTCAAACCTTGTCACTGCTGTATCAACTGAGTTTATGTAAAAGTCTAAATCCTTTGTTGTCATTTCAACATTTTTCACAGCACCTTCCCCAGAATTAGACTCCATCTCAAGAAACTACCTTCTTTGCTCATTCATTTGAAGCAACCCCTTATTTCTTGAGTCTCATCATGAGATGGCAGCAATTCAGTCCCATCTTCAGGCTCCACTTCTAACTCTAGTTGTCTTGCTATTCTCACCACATCTGCAGTTACTTCCTCCACTGAGGTCTTCAACCCCTCCAAATCATGCATCAGGACTGAAATCAACTTCTTCCAAACTCCCGTGGATGTTCATATTTTGACTTCTTCCCATGAATCACGAATGTTCTCAATGGCATCTAGAATGGTAAGGCCTTTCCAGAGGTTTCCAATTTACTTTGTCCAGATCCATCACAGGAATCACTATCTATGGCAGCTAGAGCATTATGAAATCTGTTTCTTAAATAATAAGACTTGAAAGTAGAAATTACTTCTTGATCCACAGGCTGCAGAATGGATGTCATGTTAAGCAGACCTGAAAACACCATGAATCTCATTGTACCTCTCCATCAGACCTTTTGGGTTACAAGGTGCATTGTCAGTGAGCAGTAACATTTTGAAATGAATCTTTTTTTTTTTTTTCCTGAACAGTAGGTTTTAGCAGTGGGCTTAAAATATTCAGTAAACCATGTTGCAGAAAGATGTGCTGTCATCTAGGCTTTGTTGTTCCATTTACAGGGAACAGTTAGAGTAGACTCAGCACAATTCTTGAGGGCTCTAGGATTTTCACAAGTGTGAAAAATGAGCATTGGCTTCAACTTAAAGCCACCTGCTGATTGATCTCTAACAAGAAAGTTAGCCTGTCGTTTGGAGCTTTGAAGCCAGGCATTGACTTCTCTTCTTCAGCTAAGAAACTCCTAGGTGGCATCTTCTTCCAATAGAAGTCTATTTCATCTACACTGAAAACCGGTAGCTCTTCTGGATAATTTGCTGCAGCTCCTACATTAACACTTGCTGCTTCACCTTGCATTTTGATGCTATAGAAATGGCTTCTTTCCTTAAATCTCATGAACCAACTTCTGCTGGCTTCAAGCTTTTCTTCTACAGCTTCCTCACCTCTCTCAGCCTTCATAGAAATGAAGAGAGTTAGGGCTCTGCTCTGGATTAGGCTTTGGCTTAAGAGTATTGCTGGTTTGATTTATGTAGACCACTAAAACTTTCTCTATATCAACAGTAAGGCCATTTCACTTTTTAATTATTCTTGTGTTCATTGGAGTAGCATTTTTAATTTCCTTCAAGAACTTCTCTTCTGGGGCTCCTGGGTGGCTCAGTCCGTTAAGAGTTTGCCTTTGGCTCAGGTCCTGATCCCAGGGTGCTGGGATCGAACTTCGCATCAAGCTCCCTGCTCTGTGGGAAGCCTGCTTCTCCCTCTGCCTCTCTCTCTCTTATGAATAAATAAATAAAACATGTATATATTTATATATATATATATATAAATATATATATGTTTTCCCGATATAAACAACTTCTCTCCTTCATTCACAACTTGGTTAACTGTTTGATACAAGAGGCCTAACTTTTGGCCTACCTTGGCTTTTGACCTGCCTTCTTCATTAAGCATAATCATTTCTAGCTATTGATTTAATGTGAGAGATATGACACAATTCCTTTCACTTGAACACATAGAGGCCATTGGAGGGTTATCAACTGGCCTAGTTTCAATATTGTTGTGTCTCAGAGAACAGGAAGGTAAAGGAAAGGGAGAAAGATGGCAAAGGGTTAGTGAGTGGAACAGTCAGAACACACACAACATTCATTGATTAGGTTTGCTATCTTATATGGGCATGTAAACAATTACAATAGTAACATCAAAGATCCCTGATCACAGATCATCATAACAAATAAAATAATAATGAAAAATTTGAAATAATGTGAGAATTATCAAAATGTGACACAAAGACCTGAAGTGAGCAAATGCTGTTGGAAAAACGGTGCCAATAGATTTGTTCAATGTCAGGTTGCCACAAGACTTCAATTTGCAAAAATTGTATTATCTGTGAAGTACAATAAAGCAAAATGTAATACAATGATATAGAGATTAGTGGAATAGAATAGAGAGCTCAGGAATAAACCCTTGCAGATACACTCAAATGATCTTTGACATGGATGCGTGAATATACAATGGGGAAAGGACAGTCTTTTCAACAGATAGCATTGGGAAAACTAGATATATAAAAGCAGAAGAGTGAATTTGGGCCCTATCTTATACCATATTAAAAAATCAACTCAAAATGAATTAAAGGCCTTTTAGTTGGAGGAAAAAATGCTCTATTTTGCCATAACTCATCACAAGGAAATACCAGATAAGACTTAAAAAAAAAAAGGAAGAAAGAAAAAAATAAAGAAATGAAATAGGTTGAAATGAAGGGGAGAAAAATCTAGCCTGAGAGTTGTAATTTATAGTAGGAAAATGGCATTTCAACACATATGTGTAAAATTATATTATTTTTATCTTGTTGTATAAATGTGATAAATCATAAGAATATGTTCTAATAATTTAATGATTGTTAACTTTCCAATAATAAACTGCTGTACATGGGATGTTAACCTTTTAATTATTTTTGAATTCTGTTTGTCAACATTTTATTTTAAATTTTTGCCTAATTCATAATTAAGATTGGTTTGTAGATTTTACTGGTGCAATTTTTGTCAGGTTTTACTATCATTGTTTTACATAATAAATATTTGAAACTTATCCTTTCTGTTGTATGCTGTAGAATAGTTTATTTAAAATTTTTTTTAAAGATTTACTCATTTATTTTAGAGAGGGAGAGAGAAAGAGTGCAAGTGTGTGGGGGGAGGGGTAAAAGGAGAGGGAGAGAGAATCTCAAGCAGACTCCTTGCCAAGCATATAGCCTGAGAGGAGGCTCAATCCCACAACCTGAGATCATCACTTGAGCTGAAGTCAAGAGTTGGATGCTTAACTGACTGAGCCACCCAGTCACCCCAAGAATAGTTTAATAGCATTGGAATTATCTGTTCTTTACGATTTTTTGTGGTAATTATACTAAACTCTCTGGGCCTGCCTAGTGTTGTTGTTGCTGCTGCTGCTGCTGTTTTTTTAGGGGATAACTCATTGAAAAATATCTGTGTTTCTTCTGTATAAATCAACATGTATATTACTTCTCTCATTTCCAGAATAGATTGCACCAATTATATTCTCACAGAAAATAATCAGATTCATTGCAATTTTTAAATATATTTATATACAATTAGCAACTCAATTTACTCTGAATCTTCCTGTGGTTCCTGTTCTACACTTTATTTTCTGATTTTGCCAATTATTCTTTCTTTCATCATTACTAGAGAATAGTATTGTTTCATTTCTATTCTTTTTATGGTATGCTTTTTTTTTTCCTTTTTGATCAAATGTTAGTTTACATTTCAAGGATCCTCAACAGAAAGTTACCCTCTAGTTTCAGGATTCAGAATTTATATATAAGCCATCACCTCTAATTCACACATTCTTTTTTAGTTTTTTTAATATTTTCTGTTTGTTGTTTTTCTCTTAAACTTGTCACTATCTGAGAGTGGTGAATTAAATTATTCTACCATTGTTATGGTAGGGATTAAGCAAACAAAACAAAAAATAAAACCTCCATACTTAAAATTACAGTTATAAGCAAAAGTGTCTATCATAGCAATTTAATTTGTACCAGAAATATTTGTTCACTAACAAATGACACACAGAGTAGAATATATTTGTAAGTGTAGCTTTAACTTCAATCTTTAGTCATTGTAATGTGCTTTTTTGACTTGATTCCAGAGAATTATAAAAATAGATTCACACGAAGAAAAGTTTCATTGATTGAAATTCTTATCTGCATTTGAGAGTAATTCAAAATCATTTTACATTGTCTCATACTTATTTATCTTACATAATTAGTCATGTGAATAAAATTATGATACTGATAGAAAACTTATATTATACTTATACAATTTTACAGAAAACAGAAGTGTGTTTTCAATTAAACATAATATGATTTTATGGTCCAAAGCTGGACTATTTTTAAAAATAGTGCTATGATAAGAAAATCAAGGGGCTCCTGGGTGGCTCCGTCAGTTAAGCATCTGCCTTCAACTCAGGTCATGATCCCAGGGTCCTGGGCTCCCTGCTCTGTGGGGAGTCTGCTTCTCTCTCTCTCTCTCTGCCTCCTCCCCCTTGCTCATGCTCAGTCTCTGTCTCTCTCTGTCCCTCTCAAAAAAAATAAATAAAATCTAAAAAAAAAATCGGTATTATAAGAAAAAAATGAATGGCAGTCTTCCAAATATTGTACTATTTTAGCATCAATTTAAAATAGTCAAAATCGTATGATAAAGAGTATGTTAAATTCTACACACATACAAAGTTGTGGCAAACAATTTAAAATAAAGAGCAAAGTTTTTAAAAGTATATAAATGCTTCTATGAAAATGAAATTATTGATATACTTCACTTAAAACACTTTACTAACCCCCCCCCAAAAAATCTTGGTTCATAGAATTGTAAAAGCTTTTTGTTGTTTCTTTTTCTGATGTGATTTTCAGATATATTCCTATATACTGACTATGACCAGACTAACTTATTTGGAGAGGCTTATGAACTGGAAATTATAGTACATTTTTTCTGAACCAATAAAAGAATACTGGACAAATTCTTTTCTTCTGTCAAATGAGATATTCAGAGGACTCCCAAAGAATAAAAGAAGCACTTTTCCCTGAAGGAAGCTGCATTTAGCCTTGCCTTTTAAAGACTAGAGGGACACTCTTCCCAATAATACAGCTAGGTAAGGTAATAAAATACAAATAGAAAAATTACTTCAGGCTGTAACAAAATATACCAGCATAGAGTTATGTTTTTTATTTTTTTACACCTTATAAAAAGTCAAAATCCCACTTGTTTCAATTATTTTGAGGACTTAGTAAAAATCAACAAAGTTTGTTCAAGCTTACCTCCTCCTCTGCATTATCTCCTATTGCTGTCATAACCTGTATTTTTCTAGACTCTAGATTTGACGAACAGAACTCTTCAATATTTACTTACAAGTTTAGAAATAAAATAAATCAATTATTGATTCATAGTCTATCAAAAGGGTATTTTTTAATCTGTCATATTTTCTGTTTTATACAAAGTTATAAATTCTGTGTAGAGATAATGTATGTACATAAGCAGTTAAGTGTGTACCATATATGTTATGTATGGTGAAAATACATGTGTGTATACACATTATATAACATAATGTATATTACATATGTAATATCTAACAGGGCATATAAATATAGGCTGTACTAGGAAGCATGACTATATACATGTATAAAGGCAGCCTTGATGAGTCTCATCCCTTGAAACCTTAGTAAAATTAACAACAGAAGCAATAATAATGAAAGAAGTATGAATTTTCAGCAATAAGATAAGTTCTGGGGATCTAATGTACAGCATGGTTACTATAGTTAGTAACATTCTATTGTGTACTTGAAATTTGCTTAGGGAGTAGATCTTAAGTGTTCTCAAAAGAGAATGTTAATTATTTGAGGTGATGGATATGTTAATTAACTTGATTGTAGTAATCATTTCACAATGTCTACATATATGAAATCATCACATTATACATTTTAAATATATTGCAATTTTATTTGTCATCATACCTCAATAAAACTGAAACAAAAAAAGAGGAAAGCTAGCATTCTTGTTAACTTTAAATTATAAACCCAACCTCATTCCACAAATACAGGATTATCTATAAACAGAAAAGCTTGTATGATAGTCTGGGACATTTACTTTAAGACTGCTACAACTGAAGTTAGAATAACCTCTCTAATACCTGTTGGGTTAGCACATCAAGATGTATTCTATTTAGAAGTAGAAACTCAACCATTCATATTGGGACAGGAAACTATTATAGTGCAATACAAAGTTGTCTAAACCTACGACAGAGGTTAATGCAAAAGTAATATCAATGCGGTACAAGTTTGTTCATTGCAAAGTGTTACAGATTAGCATCAATAACACAGAAATTTCAGTTTAAAATTCAGGGGACAGTTTTTGGAATTTTAGGCAGAATGAATGAGAAATTATGAAAAGATAAAAATAAAAGAAAGACAGAAATCTAGTGGAAAAACAGAGTTTCCGCTAACAGATATCTGATACACTGTATTAGAAAGTAGAATAAGTGAAACAGAGAACATAACAAACAAAAACAACAATTACAATGGAAAACCTAAGAGTTGATAAAAAATTAATTCTGAAAAACCAAACATTCTGAAACTTAAAGATTCTCCATTTCCAGGAAATATTAATGCAGAATCAGAAAACTTAGAAATATTCTGAATGTACCTTGCACCTAAGGATAAAGAAGAAAATGCTCATGTATCCAGAATCAGGTATAAACATCAAGTCATTCAAAGCTAAAATGTGCTGGATTGGATTTAGGCTATTCCATAATTAGATGTCACTCCATAATAAGACAATACAAAAACCAGCATAAGACTTTGAGAAAAGCAGATCAGGGTAAATGATGGATTCTACCTTCCAAAAAGCTGTCTTTCAAATGTAAAAGTCAAGAAATCCATTCTCATGTATGTATGAGCTCAATAACTACACAATTTTTTAAAAAAATAATTATTTTTTTCATAACTACACAATTTTGAATTTACTTTAAACATATGTTTAACAGCTTAAATCAAGTAAACAAAATCAAGTAAGATAAAAAGAAGAAATTATTGGAAGGATTTTTAATAAGCACCTCACTTAACTATAATATAACCGCATAAAGAAGAGGCGTAAATTCTAGAACATTACTGGAAGTAGAAAGGTAGAACAAATTGCAAATATATATATTGTGATATTGATAAGGAGTTGTATATAGCATTCAAAGTTTAAAACATCACTATAAGTAGAACCCAAAATACCTTATTTCAAAATTATCAGTGGGGTCCCAATAGTTTAATTTTGTTTTTGTTCCCTTACCTCAGCAGACATATCTAGCAGGAAGTTGCCTTGCCAATGTCAAAGAAGTTACTACCTATGTCCTCCTCAAGGATTTTGATGGTTTCCTGTCTCACATGTAGGTCTTTCATATGTTTTTAAAAAAAATTATTTATTTATTTATTTATTTATTTATTTATTTATTTATTTGAGAGAGAGAGCATGAGCATGCCAGTGGGGGGAAGGACAGAGGGAGAGAAACTTCACGCAGACTCCCTGCTGAGCACAGAGCCCTGCATGGGTCTTAATCCCATGATCAATGAGATCCTGGCCTAAACAGAAACCAAGAGTCAGAGGCTTAACTGACTGAACCACCCAGGCACCCCAGGTTTGTCAAATATTTTGAAAAGCTTCTGCACAGCAAAAGCAGCAATCAACAAAACTAAAAGGTGATCAAGGAATGGGATCCCAGAAGATATTTTCAAATAGCATATATGACAAAGGGCTAATATCCAAAATCTATAAAGAAGTTATCAGGGGCACCTGGGTGGCTCAGATGGTCAAGCACCTGCCTCCGGCTCAGGTCATGTTCTCCAGGTCCTGGGATCAAGCCCCATGTCGGGCTCCCAGCTCAGCAGGGAGTCTGCTTCTCCCTCTCCCTCTGCCTCTCCCCCTGCTTATGCTCTCTCTGTCTCTGTCCCTGTCTCTCTCTCAAATGAATAAATAAAATCTTTTTAAAAAAGAATTTATCAAACTCAACACTCTAAAAACAAATAATCCCGTTAAGAAATGGGCAAAAGACATGAATAGGCATTGTTACAAAGAAGACATACAGATGGCTAACTCACATGAAAAGTTGCTCACTATCACTCATCATCAGGGAAATACAAATCAATACTATCATGAGATATCACCTTACACCTGTCAGAATGGCTAAAATTAACAACACAGGAAACAACAGATGTTGGCAAAAATGTGGAGATTGGTGGGAATGCAAAGTGGTGTAGCCACTCTGGAAAACAGTAGGGAGGTTCCTCAAAGAGTTAAAAATAGAGCTACCTTATGATCCAGCACTTGCACTACTAGGTATTTACACAGAGGATACAAAAATACAGATTCAAAGGGATATGTGCACCCTGATGTTTATAGCAGCATTATCAACAATAGCCAAGTATGGAAAGAGCCCAAATGTCCAATGACTGATGAATGGATAAAGAAGTGGTATATCTATGCAATGGGATACCACAGCCATAATAAAGAATGAAATCTTGGGGTGTCTGGGCTCAGTTGGTTGAGCATCTGATTTGGTTTCAGCTCAGGTCATGGTCTCAGGGTCATGAGATTGTGTGCCACATTGGGCTCTGTACTGATTAAGGAGTCTGCTTCTTTCCCTCTCTCTCTCCCTCTCCCTCTGTCTCTCCCCTTTATTTCTCTCTCTCTCTCTAATATAAATAAATAAGACTTAGAAAAAAAAGGAATGAAATCTTGCCATTTGCAAAGTTTTGAATGGAGCTAGAGAGCATTATGCTAAGCAAAATAAGTCAGAGAAAGAAAAATACTATATGATTTCACTCATATGTGGAATTTAAGGAACAAAATCAATGAACATAGAGGGAGAAAAGAGAGAGGCAAAACATTAAACAGACTCTTAACTGTAAAGAAAAAAACTGAGTGTTGCTGGAGGAGAGGTAGGTGGGGGTCTGGGTTAAATAGGTGATGGGGATTAAGGAGTGCACATGTGATGAATGCTGGGTGTTGTGTGTAGGGGATGAGTCACTAAATTCTATTCCTGAAACTAATATTATACTGTATGTCAACTACCTGGAACTTAAATAAAAACCTGAAGCTATAAAAAAGAAGAACAAAGTTGCCAATAGAAAATAAGAAGAAACAAAGCAAAACAGAATAAATCACACATACACAGACACACAAATAAAGTGCAGAGAACAGTTATGAAAACTGCAACACTAAAAGCTTTAAAAAATGATAAAAATAAGCTTAGATGAAAACATATTAACATGTGACTCTAACATGTATTTAGAAAAATATAAAAATCATATGAATTTACTTTTTAAAAGAAAAATATACTTTTTATATATGTTTTTATATGGCATGTGAATCTCAATAAAAATTTCAATTAAAACAAAAATTAAAATAGTACAACCACTTTGGAATATATTTAGCAGTTTCTTATAAAACTAAACATTTGGAGCACCTGGGTAGCTCAGTCATTAAGCATCTGACTCCTGGTTTCGGCTCAGGTCCTGATCTCAGTGTTGTGAGATTGAGCCCCACATCAGACTCCATGCTCAGTAGGGAGTTTTCTTGAAGATTCTCTCCCTCTGCCCCTTCCCCTGCTCATGCTCACTCTCTCCTCTCAAATAAATAAATAAATAAATAAATAAATAAATAAATACATCTCTTAAAAAATAAAACTAAACATTCAGTTATCATACAACCCAGAAATTACATTCTTGGCAGTTATTCCAGGGAAATAAAAATTAATGTTCATGAAAATACTACATATAAATACTCATAAAACAACCTAATTTGAAATAACTCCAACTGGTTTTCCAACACAGATGTCCTTCAACAAATGAGTGGTCAAAGTGGGATACATCCATAACATGGAACACTGCTAAGCAGTGTTAAAAGTTAACTCTTGATAGACAAAACACTTTGAATACATCTTCAGGGAATTGTACTAAGTGGAAAAAGCCAATCCCTAAAGATTATAAACTTCAATTCCATTTAAATATCATTTTGAAATGGCAAATTTTAGAAATAGAGAATGGATTAGTGGTTGCCAGGAGTTAAGAATGGGGAGAGTGTGGGGATGGTAGGAGGGACTCAGATGTGCTTATAAGTGAGCAACATAAGGGATCTTTGTGGTGCTGAAACTGTTCAGTACCTTGACTATGTGGTGGATACATGAACCTACCCATGATAAAACTTTACACAACTGCATATATATACATATATACACAAACACAAATGAGTATGAGTAAAGTAGAAAACTCTGATTAGATTGGTAGATAGCATCAATGTCAATTATCTGTTTTGGTATTATACATATACTATAGTCTGCAAAGTGGTTCCATCGGGAAAAAATGAGTGAAGTGTATAAGGGATCTCTCTGTATTATTTTTTTTTCTAACTGCTTGTTAATCTGCAATTATCTCAATATAATTTCTATTTTAAAACAGAAAACACTCAAATGAGTTTAAAATAACACAAAATACTTAAAGGCAAGCTGAACAAAAATTGAAAAAATATGCTAGACAAAATTGTGCTTGTAGGAGAAAGAGAAGGGAAGGCAGGCAGGCAGGGTTATAAGTGGCCTTATAAATGGTCTTATGAAAAGTGGAAGAAATGAGGACTATAGTAACTATACACATTTTTTCATATTGTTATATATTAACCATATTCTATTTTTCTCCCCCCACTTTCCTGTACTATTATTTTTATAAGGTGAGTTTGGATGGTTAATCTTGTAATTTATTCTTTAATGTATAGGATATCAAAGGTAGAACAGGACCAGACTAAAAAGGAGGAGGAGGGAAGGAGGGGAGGAGAAGGAAGGAAGGAAGGAAGGAAAAGAAAGAAAGGAAGAAAGGAAGAAAGAGAAAGAAGGAAGGAAAGAAAAAGAAAAAGAAAGAAAGAAAGAGAAAGAAGGAAGGAAAGAAAAAGAAAGAAAGAAAGAAAAAGAAAGAAAGAAAGAAAGAAAGAAAGAAAGAAAGAAAGAAAGAAAGAAAGAAAGAAAGAAAGAAAGAAAGGGAGGGGGAGGGAGGAAGGAAGGAAGGAAAGAAGGAAGGAAATAAATGAACATGTTTTAGAAATTGAAAACAATGAAGAAATTTTGGCATTCCATTTGTTGGTGAGATGGGTGAGTGCCCTGTATTTTCACAGGAGATATTCCTGTTATGTTAGCTAGAAGTATCTACTTGGCTATCGTGTCTGAAAAGTAAGTAGGTGTAGAAAGGCTATACAGATAGAGAGTGGGTGAAAGTTTGAAGGGCACTAACTTCTGCTCAAGGCAGCCTCCTTTCACCTTATATATCTTCTTCCCTGAATACCAGGGGCTGAAAACTGGGGAGTTACATCTCAGGTCCTCAGATTTGCTTCCCTTAATGGTAGGCATTTCATATAATGTGGGAGGGAAAAAGACAATATAAAGCAACTTTTGTTCTAGTCATAGTGGGAGGCAGATCAGCTGGCTTGCCAGATGGCCAGTGCTAAAATTTGCTGGCAGTTTTTTTTTTTTTCCTTTCCTTCTGAAAAGCACCCATTGAGGTGCTGCAGAAAGTTGTGATTGCATCACTAGTTTTGTCTAATTCCTGCTTCTGGATTTCTTCCTTTCTTTTCTTTTAGATTTATTTATTTATTTCAGAAAAAGAGGGACAGCCGGGGAGCATGTGAGCAGGGGGAGGGGCAGAGGGAGAGGGAGAGAATCCCAAGCAGACTCCTTGCTGATGTGGGGCTGAACCCAGGACCCTGAGATCATGACCTGAGCTGAAATCAAGAGTCGGTCGCTCAACCAACTGAGCCACCCAGGCGCCCCCTGCTTCTGGATTTCTTGGACACTCATCACTACTTTCCTGTCCTCTGTTCCCACAAGTTGTTCCAAAAGTTTTGCAAACCTCCCATCTCCCAAATTAAATTCCTTTTTGCTTGTGATTGCTCAAGTTGTTTCTGTTGTTCTGAAAAAACTAACTGGCATAGAAATTGTGTAACAAGTCCTGACATTCTCATTCAACCTATGGACCACTACACCTCACAGTTGGAAAGAGCAGAGGTGAGGATGTTGGATGCCTTGTTAAATACTGCTGTCTGCCTGGAATAAAATTTGTCTTAATAAATGAATTTAATTGCTAAACTTAATGGCAAACACACAAAATTATTATCTCATTTAAATGTCACATTTACAAGAAACAGTTCTAGTTTCCATAGTCAATACTTTTATATATAAAGCATTGTAACTATTAAAAATGTGTTTTCACAAACCCCAAAAATATAGGTGTTTGACAATTTTTTTTCTTTCAGTGCTTTAAGTTTAGCTAATTATAAGAAATCTTCCACTAATTATGTAATTTGAATTTGAATACTGTCACCATGAAAATAAGGACATGTCTTTAAATTATCTCTATAATGATGCCTGTATGTTGGACATGTTATCAATTTATCTTAAAAGGCAAATTTTAAAAACTCATACAATTTAAATAATGTTGGCAGCAAAGACACACCAAATTATTTTTTAAAAAACAAACATTCTGTTTTAACATTCTGTACCAGATACTGCCGAGTAAAAAATTTTTTTTATTGTAATGAGCAATTTTTCACAATAAATCAAGTTTTGAAAAAATCAAAAATATAACTCAAAACATACTATTCAATTCTTTGAAAGAAAAAAGTTGAGTCAATTAAGAAAGGATTAAAAAGTGCATGTAAATAATGTACTGAAAAGTAAAAGATGTTAGTATGTTATTAGGTCACATGCTATTAGACAGTAGAATTTTTTAAAAATTTTTGAGGGTGTGGAATATGTAACAAATATTTACTATAGAATTTTCTCTTTAAAATGGGGAATTACTGAGCAATCCTAGCAGTAGTAGTGTCAGTGAAAGCTATTATGAGCAGATGATAGAATTCCAGGGTCTGGAAGAAGATATCCCCACAGAGACAGAAAGTTAAAGAAAATCATGAGTGTTAGAGATAGGACAGCTCTAAGTTGCTGAAAAAAAATGAAGGGTACGTCTGGGGTATTACAGAAATATTTGGGATGAGTGGCAGTGTGTTGGGAATTGGAGGTCCAAAAGGAAATGGGGCAGTTTTGTACTCTGCAGCCTCCTTTTTTAAAAACCACATATTCAGGAGTGCCTGGGTGGCTAAGTTATGTAAGTGTTGGACTCTTGGTTTTGGCTCAGGTCAAGATCTCAGGGTTGTGGACTGAACCCCATGATGGGCTCCACACACAGCATGGACTGCTTGAGATTTTCTCCCTCTCCCTCTTCCTTCTGCTGCTCTCCCCCTCTTGCTCTCTTTCTCTCTGTCAAATAAATAAGTAAAGAAAATCTTTAAAACCACATATTCATACAGAACATGGAAACATTTGCATTGCTATATCTACAACTTGTCTGTATACTTTCCAATTGTGAAAGGAATTAAAAAAATTAAGAGAATATGTACATACATACATGAAAGTTATACATGACATGGAAGACATGAAATCGTACTAATGAATAAGAATATTTAAGTATAATCTCTTTAAACAAATTTGTAAATTCACTGTTAACTCTAGAAAGACAGTATGAAAATAGATTTAATTATATTGCTAATTCCCCTGTTGTGAGCATTTGATGTTTTAGCCTGATGCATACTGACATGATCATCCAGATGGATACATTTTTTATTGATTCATATAACTTTTCTCCCATGTAGGTTTATGTTATTCTTCCGGTTGCATAAACATTTTAATGAATTTGTGTAGTGTAAAAAAATGAAAACATTTTAACCAATCAAGACGCAAAAACTAAAATCCAAATTTATTTTCCTTTGATGGATTGTGAGCTATCTTAATAGTTTCCAGGCAATTTGAATGTGGTCACTGTGTCCAAAGGCAAATTTTGCTTTAAGGCAACTCAGTGGATACCTCTCAAATCAAAGTGGAGAACTGGAAGTCATGCCACGATACTATAATTCCCTGCAAACATTGGTATATTCTGTTGAAAATTGTGTTGAATTCCAGTATTTTATTTAAGATATATAGATGACAATGATCTTGTTTTATTTTTTAATTTTTATTTATTATTTTTTAGGTAGGCTCCATGCCCAACATGGGACTCAAACTCATGACCCCAAGATCAAGAGTCACATGCTCCACACACTGAGCCAGCCAGGTACCCCAGCAATGATTTTTTAAAGAGATACCAAAATGAAAATGAAATAAAATTACAAAAGTGTAAAGCCAAAACATTTACTGACATTTAACAAGTTGGCATATATATATATATATATATATACACAATAGAACATATTTTATTATACATCAATATATATTTAATAGAAATATGAAAATACATAACTATATACATTGATACAATAATGAATTTTCTTTAAATTCCCAAACATATTATTCATTTAAAATAGTATGCTTTTAATATAGTATACTACCTCATTTACAATGAACAATTATATATGTTAAGAAGTATTTATCCTAGTACTTAATGCAAATAATGTTAAGTATTTTACTCAAATAATTACTTTTACAGCAACCTGATTTTTGAAATAAAGAGAGAAGATGACAAGATCTCTTAAAAACTACGACAGTTAAGAACTAAATAGACGGTATTAATTCATAATGATACTGCTCACACTTCACTCCATCTATACTCAAAATGTATTTACTATTAATTTAGGAATCATTAATAAAAATTGAGGCATCATTATTAAAAATTATCTACTTTTTCATAATAAAGTCAATTAAATTGAATATTGAACTGAGCAATTGCCTATAAGGAATTAAGAAACATCAAGGTGAGGGCGCCTGGGTGGCTCAGTTGGTTAAGCAACTGCCTTTGGCTCAGGTCATGATCCTGGAGTCCCCTGATGGAATCCTACATCCGGCTCCCTGCTCAGCGGGGAGTCTGCTTCTCCCTCTGACCCTCTTCCCTCTCGTGCTCTCTATCTCTCATTCTCTCTCAAATAAATGAATAAAATCTTTAAAAAAAAAGAAAAAAAAAAAAGAAACACCAAGGTGAAAGTCTTAGAATAAAGGTGGTACCCTAACGAAAGTTTTAGAAGTGATAAAAGTTCAGGCAGTAAGGCAACATGAAATAGTTCAGTGGGAGGGAAATCTGATTTCATCTTATATAGTGCTATGACTTCTTCTGCTTTATATAATTGATAAAAAAGAGAAAAAAGCCATGCTGTTAAATTAAGTCATAAAATAGTTACCGAAGTGTGGTTCCTGGGCCACAGCAGTAAAAGTACAATGTTGACCTGGGATCTTGTTAGTACTACAAACCTCTTAAGTAAGAAACTCTGGATGGGGCTCAACAAGGTGTGTTTTTAAGTCCTCCTGGTGATTCTGCTGTAAGCTAAATTTGGAGAACACGGATTTGGATTAAAGGAGGACCCAGGGGAATCTTATTCCTTCCTTCTCTAGGGTATTTTGCTCATGCTAGGGGATGAAGCAGTAGGGGACAGACAGCTTCCTGGAGACACAAGTGTATACCTACTCCACTTCCAGCAGGGTGAACACTTTATCCAGAACTGTAGAAGGTAAATCTGAGAGAAAATATTTATGTATCCTCATTTGAGGGTGGTGAAAAATCCCAGTAGTTTCTAGGCTACCTAGTCAAACGTGGTTTATCTGGAAGGATATTCTGAGAAAAGAACTTGGAGAGAAGCCTACATCTGACATTCTTGAAAACTAGGATGAAAGTAAATACCTTTTGTGAGGAGTCAAGAAACATTTTTATTAGAGTGAGGAATGGTGTGGGTGACATTTCGGCAGTTTCCCTGCCATATTTCCTTTCATGGCATCATCGATTGTAACTCTGAGGCTTTCCACCCCTGGCCCCTGGCCATTGGTGTTGTTCAAAGGCGGGCAGATTTGTTCCAGCTGGGCAAAGGATACGCTTAGCAGATGTATTTCTTCACTCACGGTTGGCGTAGGATACTCAAATCAAGACCATTGTACTTGACTAAAGCGATTTCTTTGAAAAAGAACATTTTCTGTACTCTTAAAGATTTATTTATATTTTAATAGCGAAATTTTGGGGGACTCAGAACATAGATATCATAGTATAAGGATGAATTAGAGAGGAGAGGATATAAGATAAAGACAGAGCCCTACCATTCAGGGAGGAGGTAAAAAGTCTCTTTAACATATGGATGTTGAGGGGAGGCTCATGCAGAAAAAGAGAGGATTCAGTTTGACATGGAAATCTTGTTCATCTGGTTACTCAGTACCTTTGTGTTGACGGCATACTCTGTGTTAGGTATCTTTCTAGTTGCTTGGGAACAGCACAAATCTGCTTTCTCCAGGCGTTTGCATACCCTCCTTGTAAGTCCAATAATAAACACTAATCACAGTAAGTATTTAAATTACATATTATTTTAGAAGGTGAAAAGTTTTATAAAAAGAAAGACTTTAAGAGGTTAAATGAGATCAAGAGCAGAGGTCGTGTTGCAGTTTTAAATAAAGAAACACTACCGGGCTCCTTCACTAGTGAAATTTGAGGATTGACATTTATCCCTGCTTCCAATCTTGATTAACCCCTGCTGGTGTGGAAAGGGGAGACGAAGAAAAGAGGCAGAGATCTCCACGGATGTTTGGGAAAAGACTGAACAGGGAGTCTTAAGCCCCTATAACTGGGGCTTAATAGGGGATATTTGCAGTATCTTTAGAAAGTTCCGTGATCAAGACAACTGGGTGGCTCAGATGGTTAAGCGCAGACTTTAGGTTTCGGCTCAGGTTGTGATCTCGGGGTGGTGAGATTGAGCCCCTCCTTGGGCTCCCTGCTCAGTGAAGAGTCAGCTTCAGATTCTCTCTCTCTCTTTCTCTGCCCCTCTCCCCCTAAAGTAAGTAAATAAATAAATAAACTCTTAAAAAAAAAAAGGTTTTGTGATAGCAGAGCAGGAAAGCAACGTGATATCCAGGTAGCACATTAACAAAGACTAAGGGAGAAAGCACTTTGGTGAGACTGAGGATAGCTGAACAACATCCAGCTTAGTATGAGATAAGCAGCCTGGGGTCCCTGACCCCCACTGTGCTCTGTTTTTAAGAAATATCAAGTGTTGTTGAACAGGGTAGGCTTTGTGTTGGAGTGAAGAGAGAGCAGATTGTGTACCTCACAACCAGAGGTGAGGGCAGAGCATGTTGGCCTCTGCAGGGACTGGAATAGTGCGGCACCCCGAAAACCAAACAGGGCAGACTAATGATGCAAGCAGAGCCTAGGGAGGTTGACCTCTCCCCCGGAAGCTGCTGTTATGTTTAAGGTTCTTACACCTGAGATGTTACCACAGGAGGAAGAGAGAGTACTCAAAATCGAAACTTTAGAAACTGCTTATTGGTAATGTTTGAATTAGAAGGACAGTATTATAAAGAATAACGAGAAATTTTGAATGATGTGAGTCAGAAGACAGATGAGAACATAAGAATTTCAGAAGAGGAATGCTTCCCCTGAGAGAAACAGTTGTTTCCACACATTTTCCTTGTACCTCTCTGTTCTATTTTTCTTCTCTGTTGGACTTTTAAAACTAAAATTTTCCATTAAAAAATAGCTTTTACAGTCATCAGTTTACCTAAGAAGATGTTGCATTAATATTTTAATCTATTACGTTTATATTTTTAGGATTATGGTAAGAATAATTTAGAAATGGTTTGTATCTATGTATGCAGTTAAAGAAAATCACTGTATTTACGAACTATTTGTAAAGTTGTAAGTATAAATGGTGTATATGTACATACATATAACACTAGTGAGAGAAGAATTTGTATCCTTAGCATTTTGGATTAGATAAAAAAAGTGAAAGAAGCCTGAGTGTTTTTGTATTTTTTTTTTAAAGAGTCACTTCTTGGGGCGCCTGGGTGGCTCAGTCGTTAAGCGTCTGCCTGTGGCTCAGGTCATGATCCCAGGATCCTGGGATCCAGCCCCGCGTTGGGCTCCCTGCTCAGCGGAAAGCCTGCTTCTCCCTCTCCCACTCCCCATGCTTGTGTTCCCTCTCTCGCTGTGTCTCTCTCTGTCAAATAAATAAAATCTTAAAAAAAAAAAATCATTTCTCTTTGAAGCTCTTTCTTAAAAGTTCAGTATATTTATATTCTTTTTCACTTCTGTGTAATAATTTTCTTTTGCAAATTTTACAAATTGAACTTATTTGCAATATTTAGAACATTTCAAAATACCTTCCAATTTAGTTCTTTTGAGATGTGCTTCTTATTTTTCATATATAATTCTAGCAGTTCCCTGGATAATCCAATTCAGTGTATTCTAAGCCTAGAGGGATTGTCTCATTTTCATATTAGATTTGTTTAATCCATCATTGATATATTTATATAAAAGCTCACCCACATGCCTTGCCTTTTTTTATAGCAATTCATCTTACATTTATAGGATATCAAATATGGAAATTAATTGAGAATATCCTGCAGGCATCATTCTTTCTAGTGAGACAGAGAGAAGAATTTATACCCATACATTATTTCTGTAATACCTTTCTGAGTGAGTTGGTTAATGAGATATGAATTATCTATGAAAATTCTGATATTTTCACCTTTGTGATTTAAATGACATTTGTTCTCTGTGTTCTTTAGAAGATGAAGAAACATTTGTTTTATTTTAATTTCATGTTTCCTGTTCCAAAATGGATGTTTCAAACCTATTAAAAAAGATTGAATTGCTGGTGAAATTCTCATAATAACAGGGCTTGTCGAAGCTCAAATCAAGTCATGTGCTCTTGCTCTGAACTTCAAACATGAAAAAACGGACATGCACCTTTAGGAAACAGTGGCCAGTGACTTTGAAACTAATGATTTAGAAGGAATAATCTAATAGGTAGATTTTTTCTCCCCCCGCCTCTTTTTTTTTTTTTTAAGAGAAAAAGTCTGCACTTAACTAGGAGTGCCTCAGAACAACAACAACCAAAAGGCTGTATGACATGAAGTGTCCTGCTACAAAACATCTATAGGTCTAGGTTAGATGCAAAATATGTCATATTACTTATATGTTTAAATTAAAAAAAAAAGTGGAGGAAAACCACAGGAGCCAGATACAAAGAGGAAACAAAATTCAGAGTATTGGATAGGATTTAATTTTGTGTTTGCACAGCCAGAGGGAGATGATAGATAAAACCTTGGCCTGTTGATAATGGAGAATTAGAAATGAGATCCCTGCATGGAGCCAGGTTTCCAAAAGTGACACATCTTAAGAGGAAGACTGAGTTGGAAAAAAATCTTTTTACCTACAAAGGGAGATAAGGAGGAAAGTTTTCTGCCTCATTTTCAGCATCAGATAGGAGAAAACTCCCCTGAAAATACATATTTTCCTACATAACAACTATACTAATGTATAATTCTGAAAGAAATTTCATTATCTCTATTAGGCAGGAATCCACAGACAAATCAATACAAGAGTGGTTCTGAGATTATAGTCTTCCAGGAAAAAATGTAAAAACAGGCACACATCCTTTCTAAGGAAAATTCCCTCAACCCAATATCCTCAAGATTCCCACAGAGAATGGTCAGCCAAAGATGAGCACAAAATTTAAAATCACAGAACATATCATGGCAAATATATTGCTTTTAGATGGAGATGTTGAACCAGAAATGAAAAAAGAGACATCGTTGTATATTTGAATGAGATTTTGGAAAGAAGGGCAGTGCATTACCAGCGTTGATTTCCAGTCTTAGGGAATTATATAGTTGTGATGTAGGAAAATATCCTCTTTTTTGGTAAATACACACTGGGACTGGGAATCAATGAACTGAGTATCATGTTTGTCATATATGTGGCTTGCTCTCAAAAGGTCCAGAGAGTGGGGGATAGGGGTGAGGGGAATTAAGAAGCAAGGGCCAAAAGAAGAAATATGGCAAAATGGTGGATCTCAGTGAGAAGTTTATGACAGTCCTTTTTACTATACTTGCAACAATTCTACAAATTTGAAGTTACTTCAAAATAGATTATTTTGACAAAATAAAACTAAAAGATGACGTTAGAGTTTAGAATTATGATTATCTTTAGCAAGATCATGACTAGAAAGAGCATGAGGAGAGTTTTGGGTGTGCTGGTAATGTTTTGTTCTTCAATTTAGGCTCGGTTATGTAAATAAGTTGTTTGTGAAAATGCATCATACTGTATGCTTATGATTAGTACACTTTATAAATACATATTATCAATTTATAAGAGTCAAAATAAATGTCTTCCAATGTTGTATATACCTTTTTTTGTTACTAAAAGAAAATGGATTTAAGACTGGGGACCATTTTTGTCCTGATTCTTGAATCATCTCAATGCTTTAATCTTAGTCTGCTCTACATTATTCTCAATATTACATCTCTCATTACTGACTTGCTTAAAATATGTAACAAAACATTAGTTAGCTTCCTTGGGGATTATATGGAGATCTCGTTGCACTATTTAGGTGTTTTGAAGTTGTAGCAACAAATTAATTGCTCTAGCATCTTGTCTGACATATATATATATATGTATATTTTTGGCTCTGGTGCCTTAGATTTAATTGGTAGATGCAAGATGAAAACATAGGGTAGAATACATATGACCCAATTTGTATTGTCTGGGTTGATTTGATTGACTTTTCTTGGTAGGTGACAATACCTATTATTCCTCCATATTTTACTTTCATAATTTTAAAGCTGCCAACCTACTCAAAATGGAGATTTTCTTCAGGAAATGTGGGTTCTATGTTCAACTATCCCAAGTCCAATATATGTGCATAACTGGAATCACAGTATTGAAATGCTTTGTACCTGATTAATGCTTAATCCAAGACCAGCTAGAAAACTCGGCTATGATATAGGAATGGTGTTTACTTTGAGACAACTCAGCCAAATGTATACTTATGATTTGTATACATTTATGTATTATACTTGTAGATGCAGTCACCATTAAAGGAAGGACCCACTGCTCAGCTTTGGAATCATTTGACTCATAAAAAACCTTGCAATATCCAAACTGTGGAAAAAGCTGAGATGCCCTTCAACAGTGAATGGATGAAGAAGATGTGGTCCATATATACAATGGAATATTACTCAGACATCAGAAAGGATGAATACCCAACTTTTACATCAACATGGATGGGACTGGAGGAAATTATGCTAAGTGAAATAAATCAAGCAGAGAAAGTCAATTATCATATGGTTTCACTTATTTGTGGAACATAAGGAATGGAGGACATTAGGAGAAGGAAGGGAAAAAGGGGGGGAAGGGAGGGAATCAGAGGGAGAGATGAACCATGAGAGACTATGGACTCTGAGAAACAAACTGAGGATGTTAGAGGGGAGGGGGCTGGGGGGATGGGTTAACCTGGTGATGGGTATTAAGGAGGGCATGTACTGCATGGAGCACTGGGGTGTTACATGGAAACAACGAAGCATGGATCACTACATCAAAAACTAATGATGTATTGTATGGTGACTAACATAACATCATAAAATTAAAAAAAAAAAAAAACCTTGCACTCCAACCGCTGGCTTGTCATTTGCCTCTGCAGAACCCAACCTGGTACATTTTCAGTATATATTTTAACCTTCCTTAAAGTAACATTCAGTAAAATTATCCATTTTTGGATACAAATACAAATGATGCAGAAAAAAATATAGTACGAAATTAAATACTGCTAATGGATTACACATGTTATGAAGATTGAAAAACAGATAATGAGAATTGAAATGGTCAATATTTTATGGAGTCAGAGAGACTTCAACTGAAGTTTTAAAATTAGGAACATTCTTATAAATTAAGAGATAGGGAAAACATTTTAGGCAGGGAAAGTTAAATATGGAAAGATAAGAAAATAGGGACAAGCATAACAACCACAAATTTTGGCACATAAATGAAAAATGCCATAAACTATGGACACAGAAAAGTGAGGATACTGATTATTTAGGAGCCATCAGTCATCTTAGTGCTTTTAAATCTGTGATATATATATATTTTTTCAAATGTTTGAGATGCAGAAATAAGCTAAGGAGCCACTCATCACTAACCTTAACAGTCTATAAAACTTTTTAAAATATTTTCTTTACATCATCATTTTTATAATCTTTCAATTAGCCTTTATTTTGGTCACCTAAAGATTTTTAAAATTCCAGTCATTTTTTTTGTTTTGTTTTGTTTTAAGTTTGAAAATATCAACAGGGGGGTGCCTGGGTGGCTCAGTCGTTATGCGTCTGCTTTCATGCTCAGGTCATGATCCCAGGGCCCTGGTATAGAGCCCTGCATCGGGCTCCCTGCTCAGCGGGAAGCCTGCTTCTCCCTCTCTCGCTCCCCCTGCTTGTGTTCCTGCTCTCACTGTCTCTCTCTCTCTGTCAAATAAATAAATAAATCTTTAAAAAAAAAAGAAAATATCAACAGGAATCATGTAAATATTTTTAAACCTTAGTAACCCTATCTTTAAAATATCCTTTCCGTATTATACAACAAATGTTTTTCTGCTGAATAATTTGATTTTGTGTGCCTTTTCATTCATTGGGCCAATGATATAAAATGGAATAAAGCTTGATCAGTATGTTAATGCTACCAAAACTTTGATATATCTCTATCTCTATCTCATCTCTATCTCTATCTCCATCTATATTTATATTTATATCTATCTATATATCTATCATCTATCTATATCGAGGGGGTGGCAGGCAAGCTCACAATTGTAAATATAAGCCCTTGTTCTGTTTTCTCTGATTATTTGTCAATAAGCTCAATTTCTTCTTCTGCCACTAATAAATATTTTCCTATTTACTCTGAACAAGTTTGGATTCATGGACAATCAAAGGGCTTAGGACAGATGAGCTAATTGGCACTTGTGCAGATCGATCCATCCTTTAGTCCTTCCTAAAGGAATGCTGTTGTTTATACGTGAAATATGTGTTATTGCTGGTGAAATAACTTTCTATTATTAATGAGTTTGGTTTTATTTGCTAATTCTTCTTAATTCATCTTCAAAATTACTAATAACAGAGGTCTACTGACTTGAGTAATTTTTCTGACAAAATGTATCTGTATTATTTTGTTCCTCACTTGCAAAAAGTGTAAAATTACATTTTTTAGTTAATTACAATACACATGTTCAAATAGGTAATAATGCATGTCAGAAGGACTGAAAAGAAAACTAGTTTAGATAATTGTTGTAGTGTCCTTTGAAGATGTCCCTATGAAATTATTTCCTTCTCCAGTGGAACAAGAATTAAAAATATATATATATTTTTAGAAGTTCACCAATGCCTTCCTGATAATAAGGTTCTGTCATTATGACAGATAGTTATCATTGTGGTAAATTATTTCTCCCTTCTAGCATGTGTAGATGTTTTCAGTGGATGCACCTGTCTTCCAAGTGTCTTCTAAAGAAAATGAAAATGACACCACTTCAGGGGTCTGTTGGTTGGACTATTTTTTCCAATTATCTGTGTCAGCACAGAGAGAAATAATGTTAATTTTGACCTAAAGATATGGTTCAAGGATCTTTCTTCATGCACTCTCACTTACGATTTTCATGGATCTTTTTTAAATGAAGGCCACTTAGTGAAGGTTTTCTCCTGTAAATCGTATCTTTTTTTTAAGTTTTCAAATTCTTGTTACCTTTTTTTTTCTGTTAGTGGTATTGCAAATACCAGGTAATTGGCATTGTTGCTCTTGTTCTCATTATCACTGTAGATTTTGAAAAACAATCTAGCAGAAGTGCAAGATTCCAAGTTAAACTGTCAATTATATTCTTACTGAACAGAAAGAGCATCTGGCTTTCGATACTCCTAATTACAGCCTTAAACCTGAGATGAATGTTTTAAGTACATTGCAACTTTACAATCTTGAACACAAATATTAAATGTAGTTACAATATCAATTTGCAGGCTCTTATTCAAAAAGCTTTTTGTGGGAAGATTTTTTTTTTTTTTACTTTTAGGGAATCATCGTTACATGAAAAATGCATAGCAATACTAACTTTAGAATATTTTACATATGCTTTCAGACTTCTCAGATGTAATAGAAATTACAAAATGCCGCTTATCCTACATCTGGAAACATGAAGCCATATGTTGAACCTGATTATTCTAGTAAATTAAAACATTACAAAGCCAGAGGACAATTACAAAAATCTGTATCAAAAATCATAAAAACTAGTGCACTCTCTGATCCCAGAAATAAATAAGAATGTGCACAAAAATACAGGACTAAGATATTTCCTAGTATCATTTATAGAAGTAATATTTGGAAACAGTAATAACATCCAACAAGAAATGGTTACATATGAATTTCAGCACACCTATATTATGCAATGTGTACTTTACATTTGATGAGCACTACTTTAACTTATTTTGTAGAGATTCATTTGTTGGCATAAAATATCAACATGATACATTATGTATAAAAAGTTACAAAATAATATACTAAAGATGTTTCTGTGCCTCTTTCTCAGCATTTATTTATTCCCAATCCATAGGATTACAGGCAAAATATATTTTCAGAAATAAGATTGCTATTGATTTTATTCTGCCTTTTGATTTTATCTGTTTATGAGCTTATAATGGTTAAATAAGGCAATAATGATGATAATAATTTTTACTGTTATATTAATGGTAGGCACACAACTTCAGAGGTCTTCATTTCTCTAGTGTTCCCCAATAATTTTTGTGAAATGCACACAGATAAAAGACAAAATTTTATAGCAGCCTTAGTTAAGGTGTAAAGAAATACGAGCATTAGTATAGGACAAAGTGAAAATTTGTCTTACCTTTTCATAATTCTGTTCAGATTGATTAAATACACACTTTAGAGAAGACATTAAATATTAAGTTTGTAAAATACCTCAAAATATTTTCAAAGCTTTGATGATAAAGTCAAGTTTGCCTCTATAAACATATTTTTTTTAATATTAAGTTTCATGCTTATAGTGCTTGCACCCAAGTGCTGACTGAGGCTTTTAAAAGGTTGTTCACATTCTGAGAGTCTAAATTGATAAGAAACTATCTGTATAGATAGGTGGTAGCAAACAGCAAAAGAGTATTTCTTAGTTTTTCTCTAATTGACAGAAACTGTTTTTATTTCTATTAACTAGAGTTTTGCCATCTCAACTTCTAAAAATTGTACTTCAAGAGTGACGATGTTCTGTAGTTCTATCAGTTCTTCCTTTTCTTTAATTGAACAATATAATGATGAAATTAGCTATGATAATAGAAGTTAATATGAATACAAGTAATTTCCACCAAAAATTGGATAATTATAATGAAGCTTTTTCTTAAGTCTACATAAATACTATTCCGCTAGTTCTAATAACTCATCTTTAGAAATGAAATTATAACACCAACACCATCCAAACAATAACATTGGAACATTTTGATTATTTATTTATTCATTTATTTTGGAACATTTTAAAATTTACTCAAAGTTGATATTTGCTCTAAATTCATAAAATGTGTCAGAAGATGTTCTTATACTTTTAACACAGTGCTTGTATTTTCAATTTCATTTATTCAGGTACTCAAAGTTTTCAGTTCATAAATCATTTTTTGGAGATAAAAATGTTTTACTAAGAACCTACAAAATTAGAGTTACTTTCAAAATATTTTCAAATATTTTGATCATAAACTTGATAAAGCTCTTCCTCTGGATAACAGTGAACTTCAGCATGGAATTGCAGAGTAATATATCATTCTCATAAATAAAAAGCTGTATAGACTTAAATATTATTCTAATCAACTCATATAATATAATTTAAATCACAACATATAAGAGTTTCTGTGTGAATAAAATTACATTATACTTGAATATGTGTTTTTAAGACTAAGAGAACTTTGTGAGAAAATGAGTTCTGCCCATATATCATGTCATGTATGTAAAGAGAGTAAGTAAAAATCAAACAACCACATAGCTTCTTTAAGTCATGAGTAAAGTATCAGGGGATGTTAGGTATTAGAAGAATCACTAGGGAGAGTGAATACAGAGAATCAAAGTCAGTATACCAAGGGCACTGGAAAACAACCTTGAATGGTATCTTCAGTTAATGTAAGCCAGCCTTCCACTAGGCTAGGCTATCAAAAGGGGAAAGCAAAAGAGCTTCCAGGGACCTCTGTATTTGACTCTCATTGCCTTCGAAGGCTCATAACATATAAGTGACTCCATAGGTTCTGATTAACATCAGATTATAGGAGGGGCCTCAGTGAGATCTCACACCACTGAGTCAGGTGGGAAGTTAAATATCTAAACTTGTGAGGAATTCAAGACATTGCTAAAAACCATTTTGGAAAACTACTTGGGACCTTTTCTCTATATGTGTAATAGAAAAATAGATAATTGTTCACCTCCCAGAATAGGGCATGTCCATCCGTAGCCAACCAACTGAAATATTCAACAATTGTTGGAAATGATCCAAAATGTTTGTCCTTTATTTTGAATATGTATTTCATAGAAATCTAGGAATCACCATGTTTACATCATCATTTATCTCTGGGGACAGAAGAGAGTACCCCTAGAACTGTGTGAGGCAAAGTCAATATCCAAATTAATGTATGCCCAGATGTCCCAATGCTGATCCCTCTATCCAGCCCTTGAAGTCAAAATCAGGCATTCTATAAACTATCGTTTTATCCTAAGAAGTCACTACCCTGAAAATGAGTACTTTGTTTTGAAAATGGAAAGAATTAAAGAGTTTTTTTTTTTTTCTCCAACTTTTGTTATCCAATCCCTGAATCTAGTGCTTTCACACTCAGCTGAGGTGGAGTGGGTATGGCCATATGAAAATTGTAAGTGGCTGATGACAAGATTAACCAATCTTATGGAGGATTTTTCTGGAGACACTGGTATAGTTGGCATTGAGTAAATTTCTTGTGACTAACAGTGTTCCCTATGTATACCCAAAAATTTCTTTGTATAGATAGATCCCAATCTTTCTTACTGGTTTTGGTATCATGGTGGGATAGAATACAATTCCTTTGGGCGATAGTAGAGGTGATGACTGCATATTTGATTAGCTTTGATAGTCCATTTACTTTTCCTAAGACACAGCTCTTTATTTTGACATTTACATGTGACACATAAAGATTGAGTTGAATTAGGGGTGCCTGAGTGGCTCAGTCTGTTAAGCGGTCTGCCCTCAGTTCAGGTCATGATCCCAGGGTCCTGGGATCCAGCCCCACGTCAGGTTCCCTGCTCGGCAAGGAGCCTGCTTCTCCCTCTCACTCTGCCTGCCACTCCCCCTGCTTGTGCTCTCTCTCTCTCAAATAAATAAATAAACTCTTAAAAAAAAAGATTGAGTTGAATTAAAATTGTTATATCTCATTCTATATACATGTGGCTTTAGTAATACAGTCATAAAACTGTGAGCATAGAATTAAGGCCTTCTTGTTGCCTCATCCGTCTCTAAAGGTAGTTTTTGGTAAATATTAGGCTATGTTCCATATCCAGGAACAACATTTAAGTTTTACCCATTGTGCAGATTATCTAGTCCCACAGACATTGGGAATCCATCATCATTATAGTAGATCACTATTGTATTCTATTGGACATGCCTACCTTAAAGTCAGGCTGTTTCCCTAATGTATCACATTGTAAGTACCAAGCCTTGTGATCAGTTTATGTGGTAAGCAAGATTGTCTCTGTGTTTAATGGGTGAACAACTGTCTGTTGGTGAAAGGTGGTAAGGCCTCAGGGCTAGTATTAACCCTGAATTGTAGTGTCCATTGGAGGATGAGAATATTAGGTATGAGAGTCATGGCATTTTTTTCAGCGAGACAATCTCTGTTAGGAACCAGTGATGGTCTAGGTATAACCATTTAGCAACTCAGAATTACCGGTGGAATCTTTTGCCAAAAGTTCCAGTTGTTTCTGAGGATTGTAAAAGATATACATGTCATGGAGTCTGAAGGAGAGATGGAGATCCATAGCAGTGCCTAAGTTACTTTTGTTTGGCATGCTTTCATGGCAGTTTACCATAGGTACTCCCACTTAAATGTGACCATCTTTGTCAATTTTTTTAGAGACGTGTAAAATACCTCAAGTGAGGGATGTGCTGCCTCCAATATCCCAAGAGACTAATCAGTAATTAAGCCTCCTTCTTTGTACTTGGTGGATGCACATTCAGCAGATCATTTTTGTTTCTTTAGGTTATAATTAATTAAATTCCCGAGGTTATCATCTGGATGATGTTCTCTTAGACTTTATTCTCATTCAGGGCACACCAATTTTAGCCAGTTGTGCTGGGATGGCATGCAATGAAATACAAGCAGAGTTTTCTGTAAAAGACCTTATCAAAAAGTCATTGTAAACAACATTTGCGCATCCTTCAAGAATTGACATTGTACCGTGGTTTGTCCATCCATTCATGATCTCTCATCAGAATGCTTTTCCAGGCAGGCAAAGGCAAACTGATTCTGGGTTTCTCTCCAGAGCATTATAAAAAAAAAAATTACTAATGTCCAAGTCTGCATGTCAAGTTCTAATAGTGGCAGAATTTTCAGTTACTCTTACGATATCAAATAGTAGAAATAAAAGTAGTCCCTTTTTTCCTAAACCTATAGAGTTTACAGTAAGGTTCCAGGCACTGGGGGCTTCCACTGTTCAGTCAGGACCATTAAAACTTGAAGAATGTATTGGATAATAACTGTGACTGTACTAATTCTTCTATGAGAAAATTAAGTACTTTTTTCTTCTACTTGACTGAGACATTATTTCAGTTTTACAGCTTCTTTAGGTGTAGCCCATTCTTGGCCATGCGTTTCCATGATTTTTGAAGTCAAGGACAAAGATTGTGATAACTATAATTAATCTGTAGAGTGTCCAAAACATCCGTATCATATGTACAGGATGACAAAGGAACAGAAGTCCAGGCACAAGAGCAAATTATATAAGCTACAGTATGTAAAGAATTTAACAATGCTTTCTCCTATGTCCTTGGACATACGCTCATCCATTTATTTTTAATTTTTATTTTTGAGTACATACTGTATAATATTTTAGGCTTATATTGAATATTCTCTGCCCCAACATCAGAGTCGCTGAGAAACCATAGTTTCTTCTATTGTAGAAAATATCTCTGAGGAACCATAGTTTCTTTTATTGTAGAATCATTTTGAAAGCTAAAATCTGGACACTCGATGTGCTAAGAGCAGTAAATGAGATGTCACTATTTAGGGCCTGTAAGATGTTTTAATTTCAATAAATGTGGCCAAATTGCCCTTCAAAGAAGATGGAACAATTTACAATTTTATTAACAAGATATGAAAATGATTGCTTCCCAATCATTCCAAGACTAGGATTTAACAAATATTTTACTAATTTGATGAAAAGCTTTATTTGTATTTTCTTATTTTATATTAATTTCCTTTCTCTATTTTTTATTGAAGTATAATTGACATAGAATACCCTATTGGTTTCAAGGGTACATCATTCTGTATTTTCCCCATTACAAAATTATCACAGTAAGTCCAGTTACCATCTGTAACCATACACATTTTCCTATTTTTAAAATTCATTTGTTTTTATTTTGTTCATGTTTTTAGACCATTTTCTTACTCAGTTTTTGGTCATTCCCTTATAATTTTTAAGGAATTTTGTTTTTACACCATAATTATTTGTTTTTCAATTCTAATATCAAAGCATTGGTGATTTTATTGATCACATCATCTGCTGGACACTTTTCTTCTGTATCATGTTATATTTTGACCTTGGGTATGTTTATACCTTTTTTTTTTTAAGATTTATTTACTTGGGTGCCTGGGTGGCTCAAATGGTTAAGCGTCTGCCTTCGGCTCAGGTCATGATCCCAGGGTCTTGGGATCGAGTCCCGCATCGGGCTCCCTGCTCCTTGGGAGCCTGCTTCTCCCTCTGCCTCTCTCACTCTCTCTGTCTCTCATGAATAAATAAATAAATAAATCTTTAAAAAAAAAAGATTTATTTACTTAAGGGGGAGGGGCAAGAGGAGAGAGAGAGAGAGAGTCTTAAGCAGACTCTGCTGAGCGACGAGCCTGACTTCGATCTTGATCTCACAAACCTGAGATCATGACCTGACCTGAAACCAAGAGTCGGACACTTAACCGACTGCACTGCCCATGTATCCTTATAATTGTTATATTTTTAAAAAATGTTCTGAGCTCGTATTGACATATTTCAGGTTAAATATAGTGATGTACAATCATTCTTAACATAGACATTAAAAAGACAATCTTGGATTGCTGTTGTCTTTAGATTTTAATAAAAGAAGCATTAGGCTAATTTGTTTTACATTACTTAGAAACGAGCTTTCTCCTATTTCTTATTAATACCAATAATATGTGTAGGTATGTTCACAGATTATTTTATGAGTAAAGAAGGGGGAGAAATTCTAAAAGTTTTATGAGCTTTAGTTCTTCTGAAATTTTCAAAGGACTTAAATGAGCCAAAAGTGATGGTTCCACAAAGTCTTGATATTCAATTTAGAATTTAAGCCACAGTTGTCAGTAAAAAAGTACAAAATGACATCAAATAATTTATCTTTGTTTTTTAAACAAAGATAAAACTTGGTAATTCTATTCCCACATTTAATAAAGGAATATTCTGATATCTTTGGAAAACTATACATTAATTTAATTCTCAGGAGAAATACAGTTAAAATATTGTAAATCCAAGTTAATGGGTAGAAAGAAATATGGGAACTCTCTGTACTTTCCTGTAAATTTTGCTGTGAATGTAAACCTATTCTACAAAATAAGATCTCTTTAAATATGTATAAACTACATTATAAACACACACACACTATAAGTACCATATATACATATTATATTTAAACACTTGGCTACATTCTCACCATTTTGAATATAAAGAATCTTATTTCCTCATCTGCTACATGTAATACACATGGTACATAGTAGGTTCCTAGCATATTAATAAAAAAAACAGGTTATCTGATTTTTTTGTTTTTTTAAATTTTTTATTATGTTAATCACCATACATTACATCATTAGTTTTGGTTATCTGATTTAATCTGTGGCAGGTAGACCAGTGTTGTCATAGAAGATGATCTTATTCAGGACACATCCTGTGGAAGTTAATAATTATTAATATCATTCTCTAATTGATCTCCTGTCTTGAGTGAGCTTGGCATTAATTACCTCTACTGCTCTTAGTGATCTCCTCCAGTTTTGGAAGACAGTGATGGTCAAAATATTCCTATGTTCCTTTTTTAAGAATTAGAGAGTCAATCAGTGAACTCAGCGAATGTATTTAAAATTTGAACAATACAAACAACACAAACACAGGGCTTTCAAATTCCAACTTAAGGAGTGCCTGGGTGGCTCAGTCGTTAAGCGTTTGCCTTCGGCTCAGGTCATGGTCCCTGGGTCCTGGGATCCAGCCCCGCGTCGGGCTTCCTGCTCTGCAGGAAGCCTGCTTCTCCTTCTCCCACTCCTCCTGCTTGTGTTTCCTCTCTCACTGTGTCTCTTTCTAACAAATAAATAACATCTTAAACAAAAAAAATCCAACTTAAAAAAACACTCTGAACTTTACATTTGTACATGAAAATCATCTAACTTTGATATTCTGTGTCTGATCATCATAGCATCTTAACATCTTAAAGCTGTATGGATTTCAGAATTATTATTTTTAATTACATCATTTGTATAGATATAAAGCCACCAAGATTAAGTGTATTTCGCAAGGTCACACAGTTCTTTAGAACTTGACTTCTGACCCAGGCCTCCTGGCTCTTTGATGAATAATCTTTTAACATCAAGCCTCCTTTGTAGCAACTAAGTGATGCAGTTATCATTTCATTTTTTATAATTATGTTGTATCCAAACATTTTTAACTTACTATAAATAAACTAGAGTTGTCCAACAAAAAAATTACAGTAGAGCATAAAAGTGGGTATCTATTAAATACAATTTGATTGCATGTGTTTCAATTGCCTTACATCTTTTCCTATGTCACTCCAGGACCTTATTCTGTCACCTTGTTAAAAAGGGGCTAAAGGCATAAAGTTTAAGATAATTTAAGAGAAATTAAGTATCTTTATTACATTCATCATTCTCTAAAGTCCACTAGGTTAGACAGTGATTCTTTAGAACTGGACTGATTGTAGAGCATGGTCACGGGAAACCATTAAGTGGTTTATACATAAAATTCATATATAATGTTTTATATATAAACCATTAAATCTTCTTTGCCCCTGTTGAAACCTATGTAAAACTATTATTTTTTACAGTTTTATGCAGTATTAGCCTAGAGTTTCAGTTTATAAAAAAATAAGACTCAATATATCAAATGTGATGAGTAAGTGTACCTTAAAGAGTTTGGTATTAACTAATGTTTCACAGGAAAAACTTTCTTCTCATGGCTGAGGAGGCAAATTAAAATGGATAACTGAAAAAAAAATAAAATGGATAAATGAAAAAGAAATTGCTCACAAGTGACATTATTTTGATAGGGCTGCTATACCAAAATCCTACATACAGTCTGGGTGGCTTAAACAACGCAAGTTTATTTTCTCGCAGTTTTGGAGGCTAAACATCTGAGATCAAGGTGTCAGCAGGTTAGATTTCTCTTGAGGGCCTCCTCCTTGGCTTGCAGATGGCCCCCTTCTTCCTGTGTCCTCACATGGCCTTTTCTTTGTGCTCAGGCATTCTTGGAGTCTCTTTCTGTAAGTCCTGATTTCCTCTTCTTATAAAGGCACAATTCTAATTGGAATAGACCCACCCTAAGGGCCTCATTTTAACTTAATTACCTTTTTAAAGCTTCTACCTCCAAATGTAGTCACATTCAAGGTACTGAAGCTTGGGGCTTCAATATATGAATCTGTGAGACACAATTCAGTCCAAAACAACTGGTAACATAGTTCTTTACAAAATGTATAAGCAAAAATTGTATCTTGGATAATAAGATAAAATTATAATAAGCTAGCTAATTTTTTCCAGGTTATTTTTAATTTAAGTTAATCTTATATTTATGTTGAAAACAAACAAACAAACAAAAACAGCAGGTAGGGTGCCTGGGTGGCACAGTTAAGTGGGGGACTCTTGGTTTCCACTCAGGTCCTGATCTCAGGGTAGTAAGGTATAACCCACCTCACCCTCCACCTTCAGCAGGGAGTCAGCTTGACACTCTCTCTCTCCCTCTCCCTCCCCTGTGCGCACGTGCTCTCTCTTTTACACTCTCTCTCAAATAAATACATCTTAAAAAATAAAAACACAGCAGGTATGTGTGGAAAGAAGAAAGATGATCCAGAAATAAAAATCTTGTAGCATTGACCCATTTTCTAAAACTTTTAACCTGAAAATGCTGGCGTATCATCAGTTACATTCCGCTCAGTGGCAGAAATATAACAGCTGTGAGGATGATAAGGGCTTTGGAGTCTTCCACCGTTATGTGCAATACAAATTAAACTGTTGAGCAAGAAATCATTTCAACATTATATATTTTTTTCAAACAAAGGAAAGAAGTGATGAATATTTGCCTTACCCTGATATTTTTAGAGACCAGACAAATGACCCAGAAACTGGGAAAAACAAATAAAAAAAAGAAGTTGCTGAATAACTTTTATCATATTTCTTTTCACACATTTTTCAATATGGCATTACAGAGAAATATTTGTTGCCCATTACATAGCTTGACCTTACCTGGATCATAATGCATAAAGATGTTAGTATTTCAAAAGCACTTTGTCATTTCAGATAATATGTTGAAAAAGAAGTATAATTTTTAAAGGATGGCTGCCTTTTGATATGTTTGCACAGTAATCCTGTAGTTATCTAATCGATAGACTGAAGATATTAAAATAAGTTCATACTTGAATGCCTCATGTTTTTCCCACTTGTGATTATTCATAAACATAAAATTTTGGGAACATGGGCGCCTACGGGTGGCTCAGTCCTTAAGCATCTGACTTCGGCTCAGGTCGTGATCCCAGGGTCCTGGGATTGAGCCTCACATCGGGCTCCCTGCTCCGCGGATCACGACCTGAGCTGAAGACACTCTTAACCGACTGAGTCACTCAGGCACCACTATGGAAACATTTTTTGAATTTCAACTAAAAAATGGTTGCTCATTTTCTAGTAAATATGCCAATATTATGTTACAATTTAATATTGTTAAATCAATTTAACTTTATATTATATAGAAAAATCTGTAATTTCCAGCTTTTATTATACTATTTATTAGGTTATAATTTAAATGTCAGTATCCATATATTTCTAAATATTTATTGGGTTATTTTAATTTATTTTTTTACTTTTTTAAAGATTTTATTTATTTGCCAGAGAGAGAGAGAGAGAGTGCACAAGCAGGGAGAGTGGCAGGCAGTGGGAGAAGAAGACTCCCTGCTGAGCAGGAAGCCTGATATGGAACTGGATCCCAGCACCCTGGGATCCTGACCTGAGCTGAAGGCAGCCTCTTAACTGACTGAGCCACCCAAGCATCCCTATTGGGTTATTTTTAAATGCTATATCATTAGATTTTGTAGAAAATCATAGTAATGTTATCTTTAAAAAAATTGATTCTTCTAAACATTTTAATGGAGTTTATATGTCTTCACCAATTCTCATAAAAATGTAGTAAAAAATTAATATTTTCTTGTAGTAATAAAATATGTTTTGGTGAAATTATTTACTCTGTTATAAAGTATCTGTAAGAGTAATGATTCTTTCAGGGGAAGCTATTGTGCTCTCTGCTGTTTTGGTTGATTATTTTAAGATATTTTTTTAAAAAGTTAAAATATTTTGTAAAAATTTAGTTTTGTCATTTTGGAAGTGTAACTCTATATACGACTTTACATTTAAAAAAATGCTAGATATTAGAGTTTTGCCACTATATTTTATTTTATTATTTATTAATTTTTTAATTTAAATTCAATTAGCCAACATATAGTACATCCTTAGTTTTTGGTGTAGTGTTCAATGATTCATTAGTTGTGTATAACACTTCGTGCCCATCACATCACGTGCCCTCCTTAATGCCCATCACCCAGTTACCCTACGCCCCCACCCACCTCCCTTCCAGCAACCCTCATTTGTTTCCCGGAGTCAAGAGTCTCTCATAGTTTGGTTGCCTCTCTGATTTCTTTCCATTCAGTTTTTCCTCCCTTCCCCTGTGGTCCTCCACACTATTCCTTATGTCCACATACGAATGAAACCATATGATAATTGTCTTTCTCTGATTGACTCATTTCACTTAACATAATACCCTCCAGTTCCATCAGTATTGATGTAAAAGATAAGTATTCATCCTTTCTAATGGCTGAGTAATATTCCATTGTGTATATATATATACCACATCTTCTTTATCCATTCATCTGTCAATGGGCATCTTGGCTCTTTCCGCAGTTGGGCTATTGTGGACATTGCTATTATGATATATTTCAACCTATTATTTTTATTTGGGGATTAAGTGCTTTTTTTCCTTTAATTATTTGCTTGTTTCTATAGTTTGTCTTCAAAATAATGAGATAGCCTTGTTGAACAAATAGAAAACACTGATCTCATAATATTTAAGACCATATCCCATACACAAAAAGTGCATTGTACCAATTTAGTCACTACTGGGACTTTATGCTGCTACTATTTGAATCTTAACTCTAATCCAGATTTGTGGGTAATGTTAAACATTTTGTTATCCTCATTATCAATATTGATTATATCAATATAGTCAATAATTATACAATAAGAGAATACTAAAGTCATATACATGAATAGTTAAAATCTTCTTAACAATATATTTTAGAAGAAAAATCATCACCATATCTATTCTGATAAAGGTAAACATCTGTAAGTAAATGAAAACTCACTTTTTTTTTTCTTCCTCTCCTGCGTTGTGCTCATTACCTTTTGTTTCCTCTCTGCCTTGGATTTTATTTTCAGTTATTTCCTCAATTTCAATTTGTTTTTTCTCACAGGCTCTGTTTCCCTCAGAGAAAATATGTTATCCTGGCATATTTCCCCAGTGTGTCTCTGGCAGGTTTTCTTGCTGTCTCATTTGGAGAAGCTGGGTATTCCCCTGGGATCCCACTTCCTCATTACACTTTGCCAAGATGTTCTTTGCTCTTTCTTTCTTTCTTCTTCTCTCAAGAGAGACTGGCTTTTAACCTATTTTCCTTTGTTTAACTCTTAACAACTGTGAACCAAATATTTATAGCCATGTTAAGATACACAAATCAGAATATCACCTTTGGGACCATAGGGAGTTGAGTTCAATACTCCACAACATTTTGGCATTGTGCTTGTCTCCTTGGAGAATTTTCATCAATTAGAAATGATGAAATGTTCCCTCATCCTTCCCACCACATTCTAGTCTTTACTTGAAACAACCAACAAACATAGTCTTGCATTTTTGTGTGTGTACATATATGTCTGTACAAAAATTCCATGCATGTCCAAGGATAAAAAGGAAATATCAGAGGCCACACCATTCAATATACAGAATAGAGAAGGTATTCACATCATTAAACAAAGGTACTATAATATTATATTGTCACTTGAGGACACTACAAGGTTCATAAGAGAACAAAGAAATAGTATCTGTTAGAATGCTATCTAAATGGGGCTTTTTTAGTTACAAGCAATAGTTCCATCTTTACTCATTTTCAAGCAAAATTATATGGTGAGCTCACATCTATGGAAATATAAACACTCTGCTTGGAAGTTTGTCAAAAACCAAACAGCTTCACAGAACTAGAGTGTAGGAAGTATAAGGACATGCCTCATAAAGCCAGAACACTTTGCAAATTTTCAGGTTCTTTTGTCCCTTTGTAGAAGTTTTATATTCCACAGGGCCATCCTCCATTGACCAAGCTTGAGCAATATGTCCACCATTTGTCTCTGAGAAAAAAGGTATCTTTGTGTAGTCCACCAAATTCTATTTATTAAGCATGAAATCATTCCACATAAGACAATAAAAAAGGAGTTAAATACAAGGTAGACCAAGACAGAAATAAGGTGTCCATTATAATAAAGACATCTGATTGCTTATTATACTTTCTTATATACACATAATCCCTAAAATGGCAAGACTAACATAAAGATATTTTGGAAATAAGCATCACTCCACAAGAGTAGAAAATCTGAAGATGTGTTAGTTTAGTTAGCTTTGAATTCAGCTTTTCCGAATATAAACCCCCATTTTTTTCATTGTAATCCATTTTTAATATTTAACAAAGTGAGTAATTTATGGCATACCTAAACTTCATACATTTGTTGATGGTGGGATGGGATGGGAGGGAAAAAGAGATTTGTTAATATCTATAGATATGTACTTTTCAATTCAGGGAAAATGTAGAGAGGGACTATATAATCTTTATTTCTGCAAACAGTAACAAGACCCTAAGTTCCAATAAACATTTCATATTTCCTACCACCTGCTCTGGTAATGGTTCCACCAAGTCAGCATGATATCATCAAAGTCGTGGACCAGCATGATGTCTTTTGCAATGGATAGGCAATTAAGATTCCTGCAGCACAAGGCTGGAGAATTAATGTAATCCTGAGTAGGACAGTGAAAATTTATTTCTGGCCAACTGGGAAGAAGGAATACTGCTACTGATGGTCTTTACTGACAGTTACAGGGCAAAAGCATCTGCCACATTAATATCTACATACCAGGTGCCAGAACATATACTAATTTGGTCCAATACTGAAACCACCTGTAGGACAACGGCTGCAATTCATATGACCAATTAAGTTTCCAATAATCCACTCTCATTCTCCAAGATCTATCTGTCTTTTGCACAGGTCAAAGATGTGAGTTGAATGAGCTTATGAAGAGATTCACTTCCCCTGCATCTTGATTATGGCACAATCTCTGTAATCCCTCCAGGAACAGAGTGTAAACTTTAATTGACTATTTGGGTCAATAGAGACAGTTATGATGACATCTAATTGACCTTTACTGCCATGGTAGTTTTCACTTTGTGGATCAGGGGATTCTGTCAGTTGCTGGATATATGTATTCGTTACAGAACTGGGAAATAACCACAGATTGCATTCAGGGTCCCACTAGGCCCACAGTTAGGTGGATCCAAACCAAATTCTTTTGATTGCCTGACTTCTATAAGCCTTTACTCTGACTGGTGGACCATAGTGATGTTTAGGATCTGAGTAAGAACCAGTGTCAGGTATCCCCAAATATTATCATTATTTTCCCTTCCCTAGTACACTACACTTCTGGTATATAATGTCTGGTCCCTTAGGGAAGGCTGAGAAAAAAATTACATTATAAACTTATGACAGTGTAGGAAGGTACTTCCTCAAAAGGACAAGGCCTCCTTTTCATTCAGGAATCTCTGTGCTGTGAATTGTCTTAAATTGGGGAATATTTTGAGTGACTGTGACTCTCCATTGTCGTTAGTCCGTACTTCTGTTCAACAGTTTTAGAGCTTATCCACTTATATTAATCAAGAAAGGCTTCAGTAAGACATCCATCTATTTCAGTTCTAGAGACACCATGATCAGTTAGCTAATGTCCCTTTCTGTAGGTCAAATTATTATGATTACTGCTTGTACCAACTTACCATTACAGTAATCACAACTACCTGTTTTTAATAATTAAGTACTGCTTCTTGGCCCTTGCCACCCTGGCCCTCATCAATTGAATTCAGGGAGTCAGGTCCTTCAATAGCACAATTTTGCACTATAATTTCTGACCTATGTACAAGGGCCAATACAGAGTGTTGAGAATGTTGGGACTCTCCTTACAAACATATTTACCAAAGCCTTCATAAAGCATTAGTCTCTAGACTTTCTCTAGGGACATAGTTTGGGGGCGTTGCATGATAAATCTAATATGTGAATGTCTCTAATCCTCTACCTTTTAGTGTATCCCTATCGATGATTACAGCCTGATACAATATTGTCTTCCTTCCATTCTAACACAAAACTCTTAGGGTCCATTCCCAAATATTTGCTCCACATTTCTATTGATGTCATTTGACATGATTTTGCCAGTTTTGGTGTGTGTAGTACATCCTCATGGATCACACTTTTTACCTTTCCCTCTGGAACATGCTGGTACTTGAGTCTGGCTATGGGTCTGGAGGCAGTAAGAGGCTATGGGAATGTGTTCTGAAGATGATCAGAAGTCTCCTATCAAACTACTACTTCAGAGAAGGCAATTAAAGATTTTTCAGACAAGGAGAGACTACATTCCTTAAAGAAGGGAGGAAAGGCTGGCTCTCCTGGCAAAGAAAATCAGGAGGAATTTGGAGTGTCTCCAGCTTCATGAGATTCTGCCCATGTGCCAATTTCTAGGGTCCCATTATTTCCTAGTAAATGTCCTATCTTTATAATAATAGACCTTATGAAGTTATAAGTTTCATTTCTGTTGTAATTCAGCCACCCACAGGATTAGACTCTGGGTTTGGTTTTCGGAAATAGCAGCCCTATGGCTCCAGGAACTAATGATTTGTTAGCAAAATTACAGAAGCTTTCTGCTTCTTACTCAAGCTTTTAATCTTGAAGTTTGAAGCACTGAACTCATGTTCTTCTTTCTCCAAGTTCTCCAGTGCACTTAGAAGCAACCAATTAATTGTAATATATTCATTATTTTAACTAAAATATTCTATGGCAATGACTATTTGTTTACCCAAAGTCTTACTTTAAATAATAATTTTATAGATATCTACATATAATTAAATTAGAAATTATATGTAAATTGAGAAGTTACATATCACCACTATAATTTCTTTCCTCCAACTTTATTTGCTGCCTATTTAGTCATGTTGCTTCACAACTAGCATATTGCTTGAACACAATATCTACATATTTTCTGTCATCATAAAATTATTAAAAAATTAGGGTGCCTGGATGACTCAGTTGGTTAAGTGACTGCCTTCGGCTCGGGTCATGATCCTGGAGTCCCGGGATCGAGTCCCGCATCGGGCTCCCTGCTCAGCGAGGAGCCTGCTTCTCCCTCTAACCCTCCCCCCTCTCATGTACTCTCTCTCTCTCTCTCATTCTCACTCTCTCAAAATAAATAAATAAATCTAAAAAAAGTTTTTTTAAAAATTAGGGTGAAAAACAAATGGCAAAAGCTAATTTGTAATTAACCTGTGCCTGGCAGACAAACCTCATTCGTAAGGAGGATATCCTACCAAAATTATTAAAAAACAGACTGAGGGTTGCTGGAGTGGTGAGGGGTGGGAGGGATGGGGTGGTTGGGTGATAGACATTGGGGAGGGTATGTGCTATGGTGAGCGCTGTGAATTGTGCCAGACTGTTGAATCACAGATCTGTACCTCTGAAGGAAATAATACATTATATATTAAAAAGAAGAAGAAGAAGAAGAAGAAGAAGGAGAAGAAGAAGAAGAAGAAGAAGAAAAAGAAGAAGAAGCAGAAGATAGCAGGAAGCGAAGAATGAAGGGGGGGAAATCGAAGGGGGAGATGAACCATGAGAGACTATGGACTCTGAAAAACAAACTGAGGATTCTAGAGGGGAGGGGGGTAGGAGGATGGGTTAGCCTGGTGATGGGTATTAAAGAGGGCACGTTCTGCATGGAGCACTGGGTGTTATACACAAACAATGAATCGTGGAACACTACATCAAAAACTAATGATATAATGTATGGTGATTCACATAACATAATAAAAACAAAACAACAGAAAAACAGAATTAGGATCTTTCTTTTCTATTTTTCATATATTTTCATATTTAGATCTTTTGACTAAGATCTCCAGCTTTGAAAATAAAATATGCTGCTCATAAATTGTGATTTGATACCCAAGCATGAAGGAAGTACCACTTGAAAACCTAGCTGTACCTAATCTGTAGAAATTGATAGAATTATACATCCTGAACTTTTTTCCATGATGATCATGGTGATTGGAGGTCTTCCAAAACAAGCAACACATTGAAAGCAATCCCACAAATATTTCGGGGCAACATGGTGATCAGGCAATTTATAGACACCTATCTGATAATGGGTCACTGATAATTAATTATTCCTTTCTACTTCAACAGATGGTAAATTCATTTTTAGTTCATTCTTCAGAGTTTTAAAACTAGTTTTAAAGGCTGTGATGACTTATCACAGTTATATCTTCATCATGTGACACACACATGCATATGTGCATGCACTTATAGAGAGAGGTTTGGGGTTTCGTTGACATGAAAATAACCAGTTCAATAATCGGAAATCAGGCAAGTTATTTTTTTAGAAGGCACCAACTGAAATGCCTAAAGTATTCTGAGTTTATTCTTTAAATATTTCTATAGTGTATGCAGTTGTTCTTTTGTGTTACTTCACACTCCATTTGAGAATTACATTGAAAGTTAAGCCTTAGTCAGTTTCTGCAATTCAATTAATTAGTTATTAAACTCAGTCATTGCTGCTTCCCCCAGTGTATCACCAGATTTTTGAAGACTGTCCGAATGGTTAACTCTGTAATAAATCCTGCATTTGAACACATTCCACATAGATAATTATACTACTTTATTGACTGTGTTCTCCCCAAGCTATAGAAAATTTCAGCTTATTCTCACAATCAGTCATCACATTTCTGAACTTTAAAGGCCATATTACCTTACTGCTATTGAGGGTCCAATTCTAACCTTCTTGGTTAATATAATGTTAACAAGAGGACCCGTGAGTAACAACCGTTAGTTCCTTTTAAAATCCTACAAAAATTGTGAAAACACACATGATTTTAATAGTTAAGCTTTGCCTTCTGTTGCTTCAATAATATGGCATAGGTTGCAGCTATCACCAATGAGCTACCTGTTGGCTAGAATGAAGGGGGAAGCATATTTCCTAAATTATAATAATGGAAGAAGGCTGCACAAACAAAACATTAACATACTAGAAAGTGAATGGTTTCTGTGATCTAACTGTCCTATCTGCAAACTGTGAATATAGATTGTGTTATTTAACTATATAACTGATAGGCATCTAACCTTTTGCTGCCATGTTCAAAAATATGCAGTTCAGCGTCCAGAGGTACAGCTGGAGGCATAAATTCATCTCTCTGTCACTTGAATTATGTTTACCTTCAAGCTTCAAAAATCAAACAATCCAGGATGCCACTTTTATTGATATTTCCTCTTTTAAACTATTTCTTTAGTTTTTTTTTTCCTTTGGTTGAAGATACATATTTCTAAATACTTTAAAAATAGTCACACTCACAAAAAGTCCTCTGAGAATCTCCTCAATGTGTTCAACATCCAGCACTTGTCAGTTGAAACTAGGACAAAATTGCATTGATTGTTGTTTGTTTTAAATTTTTATGCAAGCAATTGGATGTTACAGAATATTTTACATACAAATGAGTCCACTCCTAATAGAAACCAGGAATTCTGTCAATCAAGAGGTGGGCTGAAAAGGAAAGCTTTCACATGTGTTTGTTACCCTCCACTGAATTATATAATAAGTGATTGCAGAATGTGAGAGTAAGTAATAACAGCCTGAATGGAAGCCAGTGGTAGGTAACAGAGTTATTTGTGACATTATCAGTGAATGGCAGTCAACATATTGGATAATGTCATGAATAAAAAGTTGATGTAGACTTTCCGATATTCACTTTCTAAGTTACTCAAACTATACGTAATTACATTAGAAAATTATTTCATTGCACTAAAAACCAGTTTTTGAGAAAAAATAAAAAAAGCATGCTATTTAATTTTTTTTCAAATCATAAAAAGGCAAGGAATATTCTAAATGAATACAAACATTTTCTTATATTACTGGATATGTATCACTATTAGAAATTAAACATGAATAGATAATAACCTACTATTGATCATGTAAAAATGATGTGATGTCAAAGAAAGAGAAAATGATGAAATTTACTTCTAAGTAAGAATTGATAGGGGCACCTGGGTGGCTTAGTCGGCTGAGTGACCAACTCTTGATTTTGGCTCAGGTCATGATCTTGGGGTTGTGGGATCCAGCCCCATGATGGGCTACACGCTCAGTGGGGAGTCCGCTTCTCCCTCTCCCTCTGCTCCTCCCCCTGCTCTCTCTCTCTCTCTCAAATAAATAAATTAAATAAAAAATAGTGACATTACTAAATACATCATAAAAGAATGTTATGAAATTAATCCATTTACATAGTTGAACTAAATATGCCATTAATTAAAAATAAAATTATGAAAACTTTCAAGAAAATTTCATTATCATACAGATCAAGAACGAATAAATGTCATTAGAGAGCATAAACAAAATTGTTGTATTCTTTTAATTTTATCCTAAAAAGGGGCTTCTGTGGAAGCACTGCCATTTAAAGGATAGTTGAGGAGCACCTGGGTGGCTCAGTCGTTGAGTGTCTGCCTTCGGCTCAGGTCAGATCCCAGGGTCCTGGGATCGAGGCCCACATCAAGCTGCCTGCTCAGCGGAGAGCCTGCTTCTCCCTCTCCCACTCCCCCTGTCTGTGTTCCTGATCTCACTATCTCTCTCTCTGTCAAATAAATAAATAAATAAAATATTTAAAAAATAAATAAATAAAGGATATTTGAGCAGATCTTGGACAGAGACCTGAGCATAACGGTTGAGTAATAATACCTGGCAAGTAAGTTATCATGTATAATGAAATAGAGTTGTCAACTTTATCATATAAAAGCAGGTTTAGCATCCTGTCATCCAGTATAATTAAAAGACATTCTTTTTTATTGGCTATATATTATTCCTTAATTTGCTTCTCTCTTTTTTTATATGCTAGCTTGTAATTGGCAAACCCCTTTTTTTTTTTTTTTCGTCTGAGCAGGTACTTGGTAAATATGAATTGAGTTAGTATCTCAGAAATAGTGGGAGGAGATGGAACCTCATCACCCCAGCTCTTGTCGTGAAAGCTGTCTATGAGTCAACAATGGGTTCTTCATTACAGTATTCTACTATAAAAAGGGTCATCCATTTAATTGTTTACTGTTAGATGTGGCAGTTAAAAATTATATTAAAATTCTTGAATAAGGTTCTCATTATTGTCAAACAGGAACATGAGTATAATGTGAAAAACATACTATATTTTACTATTTATGATTGAACTGTAAGATGTTACCACCATTACCAGTAAATCATGAAATTCAAAAGCATGCTGATAAATAAAATGGTAATGATATTCACATTTTGCCTCATGAAATTAATCTAAGTCTTTACTTAGCAAAATGAGAGATTTGCCAAGGATATAGAATTGAATAAAGCATGATTCCTGTTCTTAATATGACAGTGTGTAATACAGGAAGCAGATATGCTCGAAAAGTTAGAATCATTTGTAAGGGGTATAAACTAGATAAAGTGTGATGAGCAAGAGAATGATCAGCTCTGGTAGGTCTGGGCAGTGGTGTTCAGGGGAAATATTAACCGGAAGAGACTTTTTTAAGTGGAGTTTTGCAGGATGAGTTTCTAAGCAGTGTAGTGAGGGGAGCTGAGAGCAAAGAATCTGAATTCGGAGCCCTCTAATATTTGTCTGTCAAAGGCTCTTTCAGAATCTTAACTAATTTGGTAGTTTTCATCATTCCTGAATAGTTATTCATAGTTACTATATATTTTCACTCAATCGTAATGGCGTAAGAACCTCATATAAACAGAAGTCATTTTAAACCAGTAAGTTCAGAGATTTCTAACAGCCTTTGAATTGTTTCGCAATAGAATCTGATTCAATTAAATTAAAAATAGGTGAAAGTGGTTCTGGTTTCTCTTTAGATATATATGATGATAAGTCTATTACTATGATTTAGAAATAGAGATATTCACAATCAATCAAAACCAGAATTATATTAAAAAATTGCAGTCAAATAATTCTGTCCAAAATCTGTGATAGTTACTGCAAAGTACCTTAGTGCTAGATGCAGAGCTGGAAAAGAAGTCCCTGATATCATTGGACTTGGTTATAGTAGAAAAATTATAGAGATTGCCTATTAAAATAAAAATTAATACAATAAATTTTATAAGTGCTATCAAGGATAACCACGTGTTATTTGGAATATAGTAGTCTAACTGATCCTAAGGAGGTGCAGTGGATGTTCAGGGAAATCTTCAGCAAGGATGTAGAGCTTTGTAGTACTTGATGGATAGAATCATTAGGACAAAGAGGTAGGAAAGTAGAGTCTGGTGATGGTATAGTGTTTATGTGAAGGCCTTCAGGCAGAAAGACGCTTGAGGTTATTTTTGAGGATCTAATTAGGTCTGTTCTTTAGGACGATCATAGGGAATCCAAAAACTCAGTCAAAAATCATATTTCTCCTGGGGCGCCTGAGTGGCTCAGTCAATTGAGCGTCCTACTCTTGGTTTCAGCTCAGGTCATAATCTCCGGGTCATGAGATCAAGCCCCCTGGGCCCCCGTGCTGCGCAAAGTCTGCTGAGAGATTCTCTCTCCCCCTCTTCCTCTGTCCCTGCCTTCTGCCCCGCATAATAAATAAATAAATAAAGTATTTATTTATTTATTTATTTTTTATTTTTAAGATTTTTTATTTATTTGACAGAGAGAGACACAGCGAGAGAGGGAACACAAGCAGGGGGAGTGGGAGAGGGAGAAGCAGGTTTCCCGCCGAGCAGGGAGCCTGATGCGGGCCTCGATCTCAGGACCCTGGGATCATGACCTGAGTTGAAGGCAGACGTTTAATGACTGAGCCACCCAGGTGCCCCAATAAATAAATCTTTTAAATAAATCTTTTAAAAAAATTGTATTTCCCTAATAAGACTCAAGAATGTAAAAGTAATCCTAAATTACTCAATATTATCTTACGAAGTGTACCTTAAATTCCCTTCTTAGAGCTCAAATATTGTGATCAGATAATGAATTTTGAACAATGGTCTTTTAAACTTTAGCTCCTTAGAGTTAAAGAAACCCACTTTTACAGAGATAAACTGCATTTTATTTTATTTTGAGTAACTAATTTATTAATTAACTTACACAATGAAATTATAATGTAAAGCTTGTATCTAACATCAAATCTCACATAAATATTATTTTCCGTAAGAGTAAATATTGAAACTGACTTTTCTTTCTTCATTAAATATTAGAATTTTAATTTTTAAATGGGGAGGGAGTTTATTTTATAGGTTTAATTTAATTATAAAATAGCATTTTTATGACTTTTCCTTCTTGTCATTTTTATTAATTTCTATGCCATAGAATTGATGGCTTGTAATACAAATAGCTTTAAAAGGCATCAGTGCAAATTATACACTTGATATCTTGGAAAAAAATGTATTTTTAAGATGAATTGAGTTCTGAGTATTCTTACTTCTGAGTTCAGTTTATGCATTTGAATTTTGGAAAGTATTCTTTTCTAAAATTATGATCCAACAGATTAAATTTTAGCATTCCCAAACTGTTGATTTCTTTAACCATTAACTCCATAAAGTTAATTTACCTCAGAAAGAATATAAGCTTAGCTAGGCACTTTTAAAAGTCTGGAAAACTAAGTAATGTTTAGTATTTTTAACATGAAGAAAAATACATGAGACTGCCTCAGAGACAGACAGGATAGAGCATTAATTTAGTCAGAAGGGCATTTAGCCTTTGTAGTACAGTTTATATTATCCAATCTTTGTTTTATGTGTAGAAAGTGTTCCTTGGACAGATTAGAAATTCAAAGCTCATTCAGGCAAATCTTATTAGAAGCTTTTATTTGTTACTTTTAGTTAAATTTCTCATTTGTAACTTAAATGTTAAGTTGGTTCACACTTTCCCTTTCTAGTTTGGCCCCATGTCATCTAATAATATTTAAAGAAAGAAAATTATGGCATAATGTAAATTGCCTTCCAGTATGATTATGTCCTAGTCTTTTAAAAGTAAATAGCTTTTACTTTTAGACCTGAAAATGTAAAAGTCAAATGCAGGGTAAATTGCAGAAAGGTGCAAAGGATCACTCATTATTGATTGTAAAATATGCATGGATACATATTGCAAAACCTTATGTGGTTTTAAAATAATTTCATCAACCAATGCCACTTAATTATTGTTTGGTATTGCTGTATGTAATATTAGATTTAGCATGATAGATGAATCGAAATTTTACTTCCAAAATTCTGCACATAACATAATTATCCAGGATACAAACTTGATTACTATTTTATAAAATAAGACATTAAATACTCAAAAATATTTTGTCTTCATAATCTATATCTGTATAAAGTACCATCTTTCAGTCTATAAAAATTAATAATTTTTATGAAATAAAATGAATACCAGGTTTGAGTATTAGCTGTAATATTTTATATTCCTAAATTCTTTGGGACATTACTAGTCCTCACAGTAAGTGAAAAAAGCCATGTTTCAAACAAGTAAGTATATTTAACAACAGATGTTAAAGCAACACAAGTTCATTTGTCAAGGTTTTCCTTTGGTGGTTAGCCCATAAATAGTAATAAGTCATCATCATATTAATCATCTGCTGTTTGTGAGTGTGATTATTGAATTCACCTGGTAAGAGTAATTATATGCTTATATGTGTCAAGAGTGTGTGTGCATGTTTCCTTCTGTGCTCCTTGATGTGCACAAGACTATTTCACAAGCTGTCCCCAAATCAAATAAGCCTCAATGCCCTTTCTAGGGAACAGAAAATACAATCTATTTCATCAAATAATCATATGTTCATATTGAAATCATCCTGCTGTATCTAGAACAATTATCTATTTCAAAAATAGGGTTATGCACGGTGACTACTTATTTCCTTTTTTAAAATTAATTAATTAATTAATTAATTTTTATTTTATTATGTTAATCACCATACATTGCATCATTAGTTTTTGATGTAGTGTTCCATGATTCATTGTTTGTGCATAACACCCAGTGCTCCATGCAGAATGTGCCCTCTTTAATACCCATCACCAGGCTAACCCATCCCCCCACCCCCTCCCCTCTTGTACCCTCGGTTTGTATCTATTTACTTTTTAAAAAAATTAAGACTATTTTTTAGAGCAGTTTTACATTCACAGCAAAATTAAGCAGAAGGCATAGAGATTTCCAATGTATCTCCTACCCCCACACATGCATAACCTCCCCGCACAATCAGCATCTCCCACCAGGGTGGTACATTTGTTACAATTGATAAATATACGTTGATTCAACATAGTCATTTGAAGTCCACAGTTTGCATTAGGGTTCATTCTCTGGGTTGTAGTCTCTGAATTTGGACAAATATATAATGAAATATTTCCATCTTTATATTATGATGCATGACATTTTCACTGACATTAGCGTCTTCCATGCTGCCATCTTATTCCTCCCCCCATCCCCAGCCCTGGAAACCACTGACCTTTTTACGGCTCCCATAGTTTTCCCTTTTCCAGTATTTCATATACTTGGAATCAAGTGAATATAGTCATTTCAGATTGACTTCTTTTATTTGGTAGTAACGCATTTAAGGCTCCTTCATGTCTTTTCATGGTTTGATGGCTCATCTATTTTAGTGCTGAATAGTATTTCAGTGTCTATATGTACCACACTTTATTGACACGTTCACTTACTGAAGAATATCTTGTTTGCTTCCAGGTTTTGGCAATTATGAGTAAAGCTTCCATAAATAAATATCCATTAGCAGGCTTTTGTGGACATCAATTTTGAACTCATTTATGTAACTACCAAGGAGTGCAATTCCTGGATCATATGGTAAGAGTATGCTTAGTTTTTAAAAAACTGCCAAACCCTCTTCCACAATAGCTGTGCCATTTTGCATTTTCATCAGCAATGTATGAGAGTTTCTATTGCCCCACATCCTCACAAGCATTTAGTGTGATCAGTGTTCCAGATTATGGCCATTCTAATAGGTATGTAATAATATGACATTGTGGCTTCAGTTTGCATTTTCCTGATGACATGTGAGTTGGAACGTCTTTTCATATGCTTATTTGCCATCTATATTTCTTCCTTGATAAAGTGTCTGTTCAGATCTTTAGCCATTTTTAGTTTTGTTTTTTTTTTTTTCTGTTGAGTTTTAAGAGTTCTTTGTGTATGCCAGGTAATGGCCCTTTATCAGATGTGTGTTTTGCAAATATTTACTCTCACTATGTGTATTGCTTTCTTATTCTGTTAACAGTAGCTTTCACAGCAGACATTGTTCATTTTCATTTTAATGAAGCCACATTTATCAATTATTTGTTTTATGGACCATACTGTTGGTGTTATATCTAAAAGTCATTGCCGTACCCAAGGTCATCTAGGTTTTCTCCTATGTTATCTTCTAGGAGTTCTGTAGTTTTGTATTTTACATTTAGGTCTGTGATCCATTTTGAGTTAACATTTGTGAAGGATATAAAGTCTGTGTCTAGATTCTTTTTTTTTTTTTTTGGTCTGTGAATGGCCATCAGCACCATTTTTGAAAGATGATCTTTTTGCTTCTTTGTCAAAGATCTGTTGACTATATTAATGAAAATGTGTTTCTGGTCTCTCTGTTCTGTTCCATGGATCTGTCTATTCTTTCATCTATATCACACTGTCTTGATTAGTATAGCTTTATAATAAATCTTGAAGTCTGGTACTTTCAGTCCTCATCTTTATCTTCTTCTTCAGTATTGTGTTATCTCTTTTAGTTCTGGGTCTTTTGCCTCTCCATATAAATTTTAAAATCAATTTGTCAATACCCACAAAATAACTTGCCAAGATTTTGATTAGGATTACTTTGATGAAGATCAAGTTTGGGGGGGGGAGGTGGAGCAAGATGACGGAGGAGTAGGAGACCTGGATTTCGTCTGGTCTCAGGAATTCAGCTGAATGGGGATCAAATGATTCTGAACACCTACGAACTCAACAGGAGATCGAAGAAGAGAGCAGCAACAACTCTCTGAACAGAGAAGTGACCACTTACTGGAAGGTAGGACATGCGGAGAAGTGAATCCGAGGCAATATTCGGAAGGATAGATGGTGGGGGAGGGGGCCTCCGCCACTTCTGGCAAGTGATAGAGCTGCGGAGCACAATATTGGAATTTTTAGAAGTCGGTTCCCCTGAGAGACGTCACGCCAGGGGCTAAGTGGGAGGTGGAAACCTCGCGGGACAGTGTGGTCTCAGGACCCTTGGGGTCAAGAAAGACCGGGGGTGCCTGAGTGCAGCAGAGCTCCCAGGGATCAGAGCAGGGAAGCCGGCTGCAGAGATGGAGCCGAGGCACGTACTCTCAGCTTGGGGTTGCCATAAACAGTTATCCGCGGCTCAGTCGGGCCACTGCTCCTCCAGCAGGGACCCAACAAGCAGCAGAGCCGGGGAGACTCCTCTTCCTCCCCCGGGAGGAGCGGCACAGGAGCACACCACAGGGATCTGCTGGGTTTGGAGACTCCACACGGGGTCAGGTGCCAGAGATAGAAACGCTTGGTCACAGGCTGGGTGAGCACAGAGTGCTGCCGGAGACCAGGGAGATGGGAGTGACTGACTGCTTTTATCTGGGGGCACACTGAGGAGCGGGGCCCTGAGTTCTCAGCTCCTCTGGGCAGAGATTGGGAGGCCACCGTTTTCACTCTCATCCTTTGAAGCTGTACCGAGAGCTTGCAGGGAACAAAAGCTCCTGAGATCAAACCTGAGCAGATTGCTTAGCGGACTCACAAGGGCGGAGCAATTCTGCCTCTGGCAAAGACATTTGGGAACCATGGCAACAGGCCCCTCCCCCAGAAGATCAGCAAGAACAGCCAGCCAAGACCAAGTTATCTGATCAAGGAGAACGGGAGAACTCCAGCACTAGGGGAATACTGCATATAGAATTCATGGCTTTTTTTACCATGATTCATTAGTTTTTCAAAGTTAACTTTTTTCACTGTTTTTTTTTTTGAATTTTTCTTTTTCCCTTTTTCAACCAACATCTTATCAATCTCTTTTTTAAAAAAAAAATTTTACATTTTTAGAGTCATATTCTATCCCTTCATAGTAGTTACCCTTATTTTTGGCATATACATATATATATATATATATACATATATATATATAAGTTGTTCACTCATTAAAATATTGAGATACAGTTTCTTCTAACAGATCAAAATATAACCTAAACCTCTAGTGTATGGCTTCGTTCTAGTCTGCTGCCTGATCACATTCTCTCCCCCTTTTTTTTAATCTTCTTTCTTTTTTCAAACAACTTATCAATTCCTTTTATAAAATCTTTTATAATTTTCATCTTTATAGTCATCTTCCATCCCTTCATTGTATCAACCCTAATTTTGTACATATATAAGTCTTTCTTTCTTTACAATTTTAGGAGGCACTATCTTCTAACAGACCAAAATACACCCAAAATCTAGTGTGTGGCACTGATCTGTGCACTAGCCTGATCATATTTGATCATATTCTGGGTTTTTTTGCTTGTTTTGTTCTGTTTTTGTTTGTTTTTATCTTTTTCTTTTTTTTTTTCTCTTTCTTTTTTCTTTCTTTCCCTTTCTTTCCCCCTGGTTTCAGGTCTTTTCTGATTTGTTTACAGTATATTTTCTGGGGACATGGTTAACCTGTTAGCATTTTGTTCTCTCATTCATCTATTGTCCTCTGGAAAAAATGACAAGACGAAAGAAATCAACTCAGCAAAAAGAACAAGAGGTAGTACCGTCTGCCAGGGACCTACTCAATACGGACATAGTACGATGTCGGACCTCGAGTTCAGAATCATGATTTTAAAGATACTAGCTGGGCTTGAAAAAAGCATGGAAGTTATTAGAGACACCCTTCCTGGAGAAATAAAAGAACTAAAATCTAACCAAATCGAAATCAAAAAGGCTATTAATGAGGTGCAATAAAAAATGGGGGCACTAACTGCTAGGATAAATGAAGCAGACGAGAGAATCAGCAATATAGAAGACCAAATGATGGAAAATAAAGAAGCTGAGAAAAAGAGAGATAAACAACTACTGGATCACGAGGGCAGAATTTGAGAGATAAGCAATACGATAAGACCAAGCAACATTAGAATAATTGGGATCCCAGAAGAAGAAGAAAGTGAGGGAGGGGCAGAAGGTATATTGGATCAAATTATAGCAGAGAACTTCCCTAATGTGGGGAAGGAAACAGTCATCAAAATCCAGGAGGCACAGAGAACCCCTCGCAAAATCAATAAAAATAGGTCAACATCCCAACATCTAATAGTAAAACTTACGAGTCTCAGAGACAAAGAGAAAATCCTGAAAGCAGCTTGGGAGAAGAGATATGTAACCTACAATGGTAGAAACATTAGACTGGCAACAGATCTATCCACAGAGACCTGACAGGCCAGAAAGGACTGGCATGATATCTTCAGAGCACTAAATGAGAAAAATATGCAGTCAAGAGTACTATATCCAGCTAGGCTCTCATTGAAAATTGAAGGAGAGCTCAAAAGCTTCCAGGACAAACAAAAACTAAAGGAATTTGCAAACACGAAACCAACCCTCCAAGAAATATTGAAAGGGGTCCTCTAAGCAAAGAGAGAGCCTAAAATCAACATAAACCAGAAAGGAACACAGTCAATATACAGTAACAGTCACCTTACAGGCAATACAATGGCACTAAATTCATATCTTTCAATAGTTACCCTGAATGTAAATGGGCTAAATGCCCCATTCAAAAGACACAGGTTATCAGATTGGATTAAAAAAACAAGACCCATCAATATGCTGTCTGCAAAAGACTCATGTTAGACCCAAAGACACCCCCACATTGAAAGTGAGAGGGTGGAAAACCATTTAGCTTGCTAATGGACACCAAAAGAAAGCTGGGGTGGCAATCCTTATATCAGACAAATTAGATTTTAAAACAAAGACTGTAATAAGAGATGAGGAAGGACACTATATCCTACTTAAAGAGTCTATCCACCAAGAAGATTTAACAATTCTAAATATCTATGCCCCGAACATGGGAGCAGCCAATTATATAAGGCATTTAATAACAAAAGCAAAGAAACACATTGACAACAATACAATAATAGTGGGGAACTTTAACACCCCCCTGACTGAAATGGACAGATCATCTAAGCAAAAGATCAACAAGGAAATAAAGACTTTAAATGACACACTGGACCAAATGGACTTCACAGACATATTCAGAACATTTCATCCCAAAGCAGCGGAATACACATTCTTCTCTAGTGTCCATGGAACATTCTCCAGAATGGATCACATCCTAGGTCACAAATCAGGTCTTAACCAGTACCAAAAGATTGGGATCATTCCCTGCATATTTTCAGACCAAAATGCTTTGAAACTAGAACTCAATCACAAGAGGAAAGTCGGAAAGAACTCAAATACATGGAGGCTAAAGAGCATCCTACTAAAGAATGAATGGGTCAACCAGGAAATTAAAGAAGAATTAAAAAAATTCATGGAAACCAATGAAAATGAAAACACAACTGTTCAAAATCTTTGGGATACAGCAAAGGCAGTCCTGAGAGGAAAGTCTATAGCCATACAAGCCTTTCTCAAGAAACAAGAAAGGTCTCCAATACACAACCTAACCCTACACGTAACGGAGCTAGAGAAAAAACAGCAAATAAAGCCTAAACCCAGCAGGAGAAGAGAAATAATAAAGATCAGAGCAGAAATCAATGAAATAGAAACCAAAAGAACAGTAGAACAGACCAACAAAACTAGGAGCTGGTTCTTTGAAAGAATAAACAAGATTGATAAACCCCTGGCCAGACTTATCAAAAAGACAAGAGAAATGATCCAAATCAACAAAATCATGAATGAATGAGGAGAGATCACAACCAACACCAAAGAAATACAAACAATTATAAGAACATATTATGAGCAACTCTATGCCAGCAAATTAGATAACCTGGAAGAAATGGGTGCATTCCTAGAGATTTATCAACTACCAAAATTGAACTAGGAAGAAATAGAAAACCTGAACAGACCTATAACCACCCAAGGAAATTGAAGAAGTCATCCAAAATCTCCCAAAAACAAAAGCCCAGGGCCAGATGGCTTCCCAGGGGAATGCTACCAAACATTTAAAGAAGAATTAATACCTATTCTCCTGAAACTGTTCCAAAAAAGAGAAATGGAAGGAAAACTTCCAAATTCATTTTATGAGGCCACCATTACCTTGATCCCAAATCCAGACAAAGAACCCATCAAAAAGGAAAATTACAGACCAATATCCTTGATGAACATGGATACAAAAATTCTCACCAAAATACCAGCCAATAGGATCCAACAGTACATTAAAAGGATTATTTACCATGACCAAGTGGGATTTATCCCTGGGCGGCAAGGTTGGTTCAACAGCCGCAAATCAATCAACGTGATACAATACATTAACAAAAGAAAGAACAAGAATCATATGATCCTCTCAGTAGATGCAGAAAAAGCGTTGACAAAGTACAGCATCCTTTCTTGATCAAAACTCTTCAGAGTATAGGGATAGAGGATACATACCTCAATATCATGAAAGCCATCTATGAAAAACCTACAGCAAATATCATTCTCAATGGGGAAAAGCTGAAAGCTTTCTCCCTCAGGTCAGGAACGTGGCAGGGATGTCCACTATCACCACTGCTGTTCAACATAGTATTAGAAGTCCTAGCCACAGCAATCGGACAACAAAAAGAAACCAAAGGCATCCAAATCGGCAAAGAGGAAGTCAAACTCTCACTCTTTGCTGATGATGTGATACTGTATGTGGAAAACCCAAAAGACTCCACCTCGAAACTGCTAGAACTCATACAGGAATTCATTAAAGTGGCAAGATATGAAATCAATGCACAGAAACCAGTGCCATTCCTATACACCAACAACAAGACAGAAGAGAGACAATTTAAGGAGTTGATCCCATTTTCAATTACACCCAAAACCATAAGATACCTAGGAATAAATTTAACCAAAGAGACAAAAAATCTATACTCAGAAAACTATAAAATATTCATGAAAGAAATTGAGGAAGACACAAAGAAATGAAAAAATGTTCCATGCTCATGGATTGGAAGAACAAACATTGTGAAGATGTCAATGCTACCTAGAGCAATCTACACATTCAATGCAATCCCCATCAAAATACCAATCACTTTTTTCAAAGAAAGGGAACAAATAATCCTAAAATTTGTATGGAACCAGAAGAGACCCCAAATAGCCAGAGGAATGTTGAAAAGGAAAAGCAAAGCTGGCGGCATCACAATTCCGGACTTCCGGCTCTATTACAAAGCTGTCATCATCAAGACAGTATGGTACTGGTACAAAAACAGACACATAGATCAATGGAACAGAATCGAGAACCCAGAAATGGACCCTCAACTCTATGGTCAGCTCATCTTCGACAAAGCAGTAAAGAATGTCCAATGGAAAAAGGACAGTCTCTTCAACAAATGGTGTTGGGAAAATTGGACAGCCACATGCAGAAGAATGAAACTGGACCATTTCCTTACACCACACACAAAAATAGACTCCACATGGTTGAAAGACCTCAATGTGAGACAGGAGTCCATCAAAATCCTAAAGGAGAACACAGGCAGCAACCTCTTCGACCTCAGCCGCAGCAACTTCTTCCTAGAAACATCGCCAAAGGCAAGGGAAGCAAGGGCAAAAATGAACTATTGGGATTTCATCAAGATAAAAAGCTTTGCACAGCAAAAGAAACAGTCCACAAAACCAAAAGACAACTGACAGAATGGGAGAAAATATTTGCAAATGACATATCAGATAAAGGGCTAGTATCCAAAATCTATAAAGAACTTATCAAACTCAACACCCAAAGAACAAATAATCCAATCAAGAAATGGGCAGAAGATATGAACAGACATTTTTCCAAAGAAGACATCCCAATGGCCAACTGACACATGAAAAAGTGCTCAACATCGCTCGGCATCAGGGAAATCCAAATCAAAACCTCAGTGAGATACCACCTCACATCAGTCAGAATGGCTAAAAGTAACATGTCAGGAAACGACAGATATTGGCGGGGATGCGGAGAAAGGGGAACCCTCCTACACTGTTGGTGGGAATGCAAGCTGCTGCAACCACTCTGGAAAACAGTATGGAGGTTCCTCAAAAAATTGAAAATAGAGCTATCCTACGATCCAGCAATTGCACTACTGGGTATTTACCACAAAGATACAAATGTAGGGATCTGAAGGGGTACGTGCACACCAATGTTTATAGCAGCAATGTGCACAATAGCCAAACTGTGGAAAGAGCCAAGATGTCCATCGACAGATGAATGGATAAAGAAGATATGGTATATATACACAATAGAATATTATGCAGCCATCAAAAGGAATGAGATCTTGCCATTTGCAAGGATGTGGAAGGAACTGGAGGGTGTTATGCTGACTGAAATAAGTCCATCAGAGAAAGACATGTATCATATGACCTCACTGATATGAGGAATTCTTTTTTTTTTTTTTTTTTTTTA